>NW_025727612.1:5000-7500 GCF_021461385.2 Schistocerca piceifrons
CAAACAATGACATGAGTCAAAGACACAGGTCTCACACAAGCATAGAATTGGAGCGCCGCCTCTAATAAGCCAAAGGTGCATCCTGACGTGACAAATCTGATCATGTCACAAGCATTCACTTACTATAATCACTATCAAGGAACCTGCCGCCCCCGCCCCCCCCCCCTACACCTTTCCTTACAACAACGTGTAACCTAACCTAACCTAACCTATGTTGTACCTTAACCTAACCTATGTTGTACCTTAACCTAACCTATGTTGTACCTTAACCTAACCTATGTTGTACCTTAACCTAACCTATGTTGTACCTTAACCTAACCTATGTTGTACCTTAACCTAACCTATGTTGTACCTTAACCTAACCTATGTTGTACCTTAACCTAACCTATGTTGTACCTTAACCTAACCTATGTTGTACCTTAACCTAACCTATGTTGTACCTTAACCTAACCCATGTTGTACCTTAACCTAACCCATGTTGTACCTTAACCTAACCCATGTTGTACCTTAACCTAACCCATGTTGTACCTTAACCTAACCCATGTTGTACCTTAACCTAACCCATGTTGTACCTTAACCTAACCCATGTTGTACCTTAACCTAACCCATGTTGTACCTTAACCTAACCCATGTTGTACCTTAACCTAACCCATGTTGTGCCTTAACCTAACCCATGTTGTGCCTTAACCTAACCCATGTTGTGCCTTAACCTAACCCATGTTGTGCCTTAACCTAACCCATGTTGTGCCCTAACCTAACCCATGTTGTGCCCTAACCTAACCCATGTTGTGCCCTAACCTAACCCATGTTGTGCCCTAACCTAACCCATGTTGTCCCCTAACCTAACCCATGTTGTCCCCTAACCTAACCCATGTTGTCCCCTAACCTAACCCATGTTGTGCCCTAACGTAACCCATGTTGTGCCTTAACGTAACCCATGTTGTGCCTTAACGTAACCCATGTTGTGCCTTAACGTAACCCACGTTGTCCGCTAACGTAACCCACGTTGTCCGCTAACGTAACCCACGTTGTCGCCTAAACCTGCTCTGTAATTGTTATACGACTCGTTCAATTAGTGTAGTGTTGCCCACCCGCAACCCTCGCAATATAGTTCGCTACTCGCACTGCCCGCTCCCCTGTGTATCGCTTCATGTTAAACACCTTGCAAGTCTTGCTGACTTTCCACATGCTCCTGCTGTACACTGTAATGTGGATGGCAGCAGGACGTACATGCCGCCCCCCCCCCCCCACCCCTCCCCACGTCCCCACGTCCCCACCTTGCCCCCTGCCTTCGCAAGCTGGTTGGTGACAAGTTTGCATGTTCAATGCCCTTCGCATGCGACGTACGCAGGCTACGTTGTGGTGCGGCCTGTGTCAACTGTCCGCTGATGTCGTACGCGTGAACCACAATCTGTACTGCACATTCGTCCTTATGTACTGAATGATACATCGTGGCACATGTGTGACCGTACAACGACTGCGCCCAAAAACGGCGGACCATACAGTGCAAATATTGTGCACGCAGCTACGTGTCGTCTCCCTATGAGAGCTGGATTGCAGTGTGGTACGCCATAGAGACGTGTGGGAGGAACGGACGCCGTGGATGGCGATCAGCATGAGCTGTGTGTTGATGTATTCGGACCTAGTCGTCTCTCCTCAAACACCGTGATAGCATGGTGCACCGCGTTCCATATCTGCGACATGCTACAGAGGCCGGTTGACAGTCGTTCGAGCAATGGACATCGCATACGTACGGGGGCCACCTTCCACGTATTGTCTAGGCGTGCACATTTTGTTGCGTGTATGTGGGCAGACGTAGTGTGGCGTGACACCTGACACAGGCATGCAATAATCGTTGAAGTTGCTAATGGCGATGGACGCCTACGTTTTCTGGTGAAGTTACGCAAATGAAGAAATGGTAACCCGTTGTGGTGCGGTTGTTCTCGCTAGGGGTGAATCGGTGATGGCGACGATAGGTTGAGGTACTAACCGGTTGTTCCAGCGATACCCACCATGCCGATGAAACTGAACGGCATCTGGGTGTGAAGCGATACGCGGTGGTGGCTGGGTGGGACCGTCCCCGGCCGGTGAGGGGGCGCCTCCCGGCGTGCTGGCCGCGCGGTGCGTGGGCGCACGCGCTACAGCCGGCTGGTGGGGGCGGCCAGTGGCAGGCGCGCCGGCCGACGGACGCGGCAGGCGTCGCAGCTGCGCGCCGGCGCACCCTGCGCGCGGCGCCGTGCGGCCAAAGTAGGTCCTCGCGGGCCCGGTGCGAAGCGCGGTGGACATCTTCAGTGTGCTGGTCCGATTGAGGACTGTGTGCGTTGAGGATGCGCCGCCGCCCGGCGCTCGGCGCCGCGACGCCGTCTGCTGCTCGGTCGCCCCAGCGGTTCTCGCTGGTGGTTTGTATCGCAGCTGTGCGGATGTGTTGGCGCGTGCGCTGTGCTGGGAGAGTTCGCTTCGGCACCCAAGTGGGGCTTTTGTCCTTCTGTGGCGCTGGCGT
>NW_025727612.1:17500-20000 GCF_021461385.2 Schistocerca piceifrons
GTAGTGTTGCCCACCCGCAACCCTCGCAATATAGTTCGCTACTCGCACTGCCCGCTCCCCTGTGTATCGCTTCATGTTAAACACCTTGCAAGTCTTGCTGACTTTCCACATGCTCCTGCTGTACACTGTAATGTGGATGGCAGCAGGACGTACATGCCGCCCCCCCCCCCCCCCACCCCTCCCCACGTCCCCACGTCCCCACCTTGCCCCCTGCCTTCGCAAGCTGGTTGGTGACAAGTTTGCATGTTCAATGCCCTTCGCATGCGACGTACGCAGGCTACGTTGTGGTGCGGCCTGTGTCAACTGTCCGCTGATGTCGTACGCGTGAACCACAATCTGTACTGCACATTCGTCCTTATGTACTGAATGATACATCGTGGCACATGTGTGACCGTACAACGACTGCGCCCAAAAACGGCGGACCATACAGTGCAAATATTGTGCACGCAGCTACGTGTCGTCTCCCTATGAGAGCTGGATTGCAGTGTGGTACGCCATAGAGACGTGTGGGAGGAACGGACGCCGTGGATGGCGATCAGCATGAGCTGTGTGTTGATGTATTCGGACCTAGTCGTCTCTCCTCAAACACCGTGATAGCATGGTGCACCGCGTTCCATATCTGCGACATGCTACAGAGGCCGGTTGACAGTCGTTCGAGCAATGGACATCGCATACGTACGGGGGCCACCTTCCACGTATTGTCTAGGCGTGCACATTTTGTTGCGTGTATGTGGGCAGACGTAGTGTGGCGTGACACCTGACACAGGCATGCAATAATCGTTGAAGTTGCTAATGGCGATGGACGCCTACGTTTTCTGGTGAAGTTACGCAAATGAAGAAATGGTAACCCGTTGTGGTGCGGTTGTTCTCGCTAGGGGTGAATCGGTGATGGCGACGATAGGTTGAGGTACTAACCGGTTGTTCCAGCGATACCCACCATGCCGATGAAACTGAACGGCATCTGGGTGTGAAGCGATACGCGGTGGTGGCTGGGTGGGACCGTCCCCGGCCGGTGAGGGGGCGCCTCCCGGCGTGCTGGCCGCGCGGTGCGTGGGCGCACGCGCTACAGCCGGCTGGTGGGGGCGGCCAGTGGCAGGCGCGCCGGCCGACGGACGCGGCAGGCGTCGCAGCTGCGCGCCGGCGCACCCTGCGCGCGGCGCCGTGCGGCCAAAGTAGGTCCTCGCGGGCCCGGTGCGAAGCGCGGTGGACATCTTCAGTGTGCTGGTCCGATTGAGGACTGTGTGCGTTGAGGATGCGCCGCCGCCCGGCGCTCGGCGCCGCGACGCCGTCTGCTGCTCGGTCGCCCCAGCGGTTCTCGCTGGTGGTTTGTATCGCAGCTGTGCGGATGTGTTGGCGCGTGCGCTGTGCTGGGAGAGTTCGCTTCGGCACCCAAGTGGGGCTTTTGTCCTTCTGTGGCGCTGGCGTTGGAGCTGCCGGTCACCGTAGGTGGCGCGTGTTGTCTCCCGCCGGCAATGCCACGACAGCACGCTCCCGGGCCTCTGTCGGCAGCGGCAAGCTCAGTTGGGAGCACGGGTGGTCGCACCGAAAGCGTCTACTCGCCTAACTCCGGGCGATTGCGCCTCTCTCGAACCCGACCAAGTACTTGGGACGGCGCTGCGCGCCGCCGGGACCTGAGAGGGTTTCGAGGTGTATTGTGCAGGGGAGCTCAGCCTCCTCCTGTTTGCAGAATGATTGAGCGGACGCTTGCGTGTTCGCGCGGGCCCCCGGGACACACTCCCGGGCGGCCGGCTGCTCAGCTCTAGTTGGCGCAGCTCCCTGGTTGATCCTGCCAGTAGTCATATGCTTGTCTCAAAGATTAAGCCATGCATGTCTCAGTACAAGCCGCATTAAGGTGAAACCGCGAATGGCTCATTAAATCAGTTATGGTTCCTTAGATCGTACCCACGTTACTTGGATAACTGTGGTAATTCTAGAGCTAATACATGCAAACAGAGTCCCGACCAGAGATGGAAGGGACGCTTTTATTAGATCAAAACCAATCGGTCGGCTCGTCCGGTCCGTTTGCCTTGGTGACTCTGAATAACTTTGGGCTGATCGCACGGTCCTCGTACCGGCGACGCATCTTTCAAATGTCTGCCTTATCAACTGTCGATGGTAGGTTCTGCGCCTACCATGGTTGTAACGGGTAACGGGGAATCAGGGTTCGATTCCGGAGAGGGAGCCTGAGAAACGGCTACCACATCCAAGGAAGGCAGCAGGCGCGCAAATTACCCACTCCCGGCACGGGGAGGTAGTGACGAAAAATAACGATACGGGACTCATCCGAGGCCCCGTAATCGGAATGAGTACACTTTAAATCCTTTAACGAGTATCTATTGGAGGGCAAGTCTGGTGCCAGCAGCCGCGGTAATTCCAGCTCCAATAGCGTATATTAAAGTTGTTGCGGTTAAAAAGCTCGTAGTTGGATTTGTGTCCCACGCTGTTGGTTCACCGCCCGTCGGTGTTTAACTGGCATGTATCGTGGGACGTCCTGCCGGTG
>NW_025727612.1:27500-35551 GCF_021461385.2 Schistocerca piceifrons
AGAGCCATCAAACTACAGCAAATATACACAACTGTCCGTATACATGCTGAAAGAGTCTGCCCACAATGGGAACCACACGTCAGCCAGACACTCTGATCACGCACCACTCTCTGCTTCTAACGGGCGCACATACAATATGTAAGCACCAGCATGGAACAACATCCAGTGCATCTTCTCCGCCACATTACACAATCCACACTATCACAACCAGACCAGGAGGTCCATGCGGAAAATACAATATCCCAGCCTTTCGACATCCACCATTGCGCAGACCAGGCACCAACACCCACACATGTCCTATACAACGGTGCACCCAACATCACAATAGTACCTCCTGTCACAGCGCACAAACAATGACATGAGTCAAAGACACAGGTCTCACACAAGCATAGAATTGGAGCGCCGCCTCTAATAAGCCAAAGGTGCATCCTGACGTGACAAATCTGATCATGTCACAAGCATTCACTTACTATAATCACTATCAAGGAACCTGCCGCCCCCGCCCCCCCCCCCTACACCTTTCCTTACAACAACGTGTAACCTAACCTAACCTAACCTATGTTGTACCTTAACCTAACCTATGTTGTACCTTAACCTAACCTATGTTGTACCTTAACCTAACCTATGTTGTACCTTAACCTAACCTATGTTGTACCTTAACCTAACCTATGTTGTACCTTAACCTAACCTATGTTGTACCTTAACCTAACCTATGTTGTACCTTAACCTAACCTATGTTGTACCTTAACCTAACCTATGTTGTACCTTAACCTAACCTATGTTGTACCTTAACCTAACCCATGTTGTACCTTAACCTAACCCATGTTGTACCTTAACCTAACCCATGTTGTACCTTAACCTAACCCATGTTGTACCTTAACCTAACCCATGTTGTACCTTAACCTAACCCATGTTGTACCTTAACCTAACCCATGTTGTACCTTAACCTAACCCATGTTGTACCTTAACCTAACCCATGTTGTACCTTAACCTAACCCATGTTGTGCCTTAACCTAACCCATGTTGTGCCTTAACCTAACCCATGTTGTGCCTTAACCTAACCCATGTTGTGCCTTAACCTAACCCATGTTGTGCCCTAACCTAACCCATGTTGTGCCCTAACCTAACCCATGTTGTGCCCTAACCTAACCCATGTTGTGCCCTAACCTAACCCATGTTGTCCCCTAACCTAACCCATGTTGTCCCCTAACCTAACCCATGTTGTCCCCTAACCTAACCCATGTTGTGCCCTAACGTAACCCATGTTGTGCCTTAACGTAACCCATGTTGTGCCTTAACGTAACCCATGTTGTGCCTTAACGTAACCCACGTTGTCCGCTAACGTAACCCACGTTGTCCGCTAACGTAACCCACGTTGTCGCCTAAACCTGCTCTGTAATTGTTATACGACTCGTTCAATTAGTGTAGTGTTGCCCACCCGCAACCCTCGCAATATAGTTCGCTACTCGCACTGCCCGCTCCCCTGTGTATCGCTTCATGTTAAACACCTTGCAAGTCTTGCTGACTTTCCACATGCTCCTGCTGTACACTGTAATGTGGATGGCAGCAGGACGTACATGCCGCCCCCCCCCCCCCCCACCCCTCCCCACGTCCCCACGTCCCCACCTTGCCCCCTGCCTTCGCAAGCTGGTTGGTGACAAGTTTGCATGTTCAATGCCCTTCGCATGCGACGTACGCAGGCTACGTTGTGGTGCGGCCTGTGTCAACTGTCCGCTGATGTCGTACGCGTGAACCACAATCTGTACTGCACATTCGTCCTTATGTACTGAATGATACATCGTGGCACATGTGTGACCGTACAACGACTGCGCCCAAAAACGGCGGACCATACAGTGCAAATATTGTGCACGCAGCTACGTGTCGTCTCCCTATGAGAGCTGGATTGCAGTGTGGTACGCCATAGAGACGTGTGGGAGGAACGGACGCCGTGGATGGCGATCAGCATGAGCTGTGTGTTGATGTATTCGGACCTAGTCGTCTCTCCTCAAACACCGTGATAGCATGGTGCACCGCGTTCCATATCTGCGACATGCTACAGAGGCCGGTTGACAGTCGTTCGAGCAATGGACATCGCATACGTACGGGGGCCACCTTCCACGTATTGTCTAGGCGTGCACATTTTGTTGCGTGTATGTGGGCAGACGTAGTGTGGCGTGACACCTGACACAGGCATGCAATAATCGTTGAAGTTGCTAATGGCGATGGACGCCTACGTTTTCTGGTGAAGTTACGCAAATGAAGAAATGGTAACCCGTTGTGGTGCGGTTGTTCTCGCTAGGGGTGAATCGGTGATGGCGACGATAGGTTGAGGTACTAACCGGTTGTTCCAGCGATACCCACCATGCCGATGAAACTGAACGGCATCTGGGTGTGAAGCGATACGCGGTGGTGGCTGGGTGGGACCGTCCCCGGCCGGTGAGGGGGCGCCTCCCGGCGTGCTGGCCGCGCGGTGCGTGGGCGCACGCGCTACAGCCGGCTGGTGGGGGCGGCCAGTGGCAGGCGCGCCGGCCGACGGACGCGGCAGGCGTCGCAGCTGCGCGCCGGCGCACCCTGCGCGCGGCGCCGTGCGGCCAAAGTAGGTCCTCGCGGGCCCGGTGCGAAGCGCGGTGGACATCTTCAGTGTGCTGGTCCGATTGAGGACTGTGTGCGTTGAGGATGCGCCGCCGCCCGGCGCTCGGCGCCGCGACGCCGTCTGCTGCTCGGTCGCCCCAGCGGTTCTCGCTGGTGGTTTGTATCGCAGCTGTGCGGATGTGTTGGCGCGTGCGCTGTGCTGGGAGAGTTCGCTTCGGCACCCAAGTGGGGCTTTTGTCCTTCTGTGGCGCTGGCGTTGGAGCTGCCGGTCACCGTAGGTGGCGCGTGTTGTCTCCCGCCGGCAATGCCACGACAGCACGCTCCCGGGCCTCTGTCGGCAGCGGCAAGCTCAGTTGGGAGCACGGGTGGTCGCACCGAAAGCGTCTACTCGCCTAACTCCGGGCGATTGCGCCTCTCTCGAACCCGACCAAGTACTTGGGACGGCGCTGCGCGCCGCCGGGACCTGAGAGGGTTTCGAGGTGTATTGTGCAGGGGAGCTCAGCCTCCTCCTGTTTGCAGAATGATTGAGCGGACGCTTGCGTGTTCGCGCGGGCCCCCGGGACACACTCCCGGGCGGCCGGCTGCTCAGCTCTAGTTGGCGCAGCTCCCTGGTTGATCCTGCCAGTAGTCATATGCTTGTCTCAAAGATTAAGCCATGCATGTCTCAGTACAAGCCGCATTAAGGTGAAACCGCGAATGGCTCATTAAATCAGTTATGGTTCCTTAGATCGTACCCACGTTACTTGGATAACTGTGGTAATTCTAGAGCTAATACATGCAAACAGAGTCCCGACCAGAGATGGAAGGGACGCTTTTATTAGATCAAAACCAATCGGTCGGCTCGTCCGGTCCGTTTGCCTTGGTGACTCTGAATAACTTTGGGCTGATCGCACGGTCCTCGTACCGGCGACGCATCTTTCAAATGTCTGCCTTATCAACTGTCGATGGTAGGTTCTGCGCCTACCATGGTTGTAACGGGTAACGGGGAATCAGGGTTCGATTCCGGAGAGGGAGCCTGAGAAACGGCTACCACATCCAAGGAAGGCAGCAGGCGCGCAAATTACCCACTCCCGGCACGGGGAGGTAGTGACGAAAAATAACGATACGGGACTCATCCGAGGCCCCGTAATCGGAATGAGTACACTTTAAATCCTTTAACGAGTATCTATTGGAGGGCAAGTCTGGTGCCAGCAGCCGCGGTAATTCCAGCTCCAATAGCGTATATTAAAGTTGTTGCGGTTAAAAAGCTCGTAGTTGGATTTGTGTCCCACGCTGTTGGTTCACCGCCCGTCGGTGTTTAACTGGCATGTATCGTGGGACGTCCTGCCGGTGGGGCGAGCCGAAGGCGTGCGACCGCCTCGTGCGTGCTCGTGCGTCCCGAGGCGGACCCCGTTGAAATCCTACCAGGGTGCTCTTTATTGAGTGTCTCGGTGGGCCGGCACGTTTACTTTGAACAAATTAGAGTGCTTAAAGCAGGCAAGCCCGCCTGAATACTGTGTGCATGGAATAATGGAATAGGACCTCGGTTCTATTTTGTTGGTTTTCGGAACCCGAGGTAATGATTAATAGGGACAGGCGGGGGCATTCGTATTGCGACGTTAGAGGTGAAATTCTTGGATCGTCGCAAGACGAACAGAAGCGAAAGCATTTGCCAAGTATGTTTTCATTAATCAAGAACGAAAGTTAGAGGTTCGAAGGCGATCAGATACCGCCCTAGTTCTAACCATAAACGATGCCAGCCAGCGATCCGCCGCAGTTCCTCCGATGACTCGGCGGGCAGCCTCCGGGAAACCAAAGCTTTTGGGTTCCGGGGGAAGTATGGTTGCAAAGCTGAAACTTAAAGGAATTGACGGAAGGGCACCACCAGGAGTGGAGCCTGCGGCTTAATTTGACTCAACACGGGAAACCTCACCAGGCCCGGACACCGGAAGGATTGACAGATTGATAGCTCTTTCTTGATTCGGTGGGTGGTGGTGCATGGCCGTTCTTAGTTGGTGGAGCGATTTGTCTGGTTAATTCCGATAACGAACGAGACTCTAGCCTGCTAACTAGTCGCGTGACATCCTTCGTGCTGTCAGCGATTACTTTTCTTCTTAGAGGGACAGGCGGCTTCTAGCCGCACGAGATTGAGCAATAACAGGTCTGTGATGCCCTTAGATGTTCTGGGCCGCACGCGCGCTACACTGAAGGAATCAGCGTGTCTTCCTAGGCCGAAAGGTCGGGGTAACCCGCTGAACCTCCTTCGTGCTAGGGATTGGGGCTTGCAATTGTTCCCCATGAACGAGGAATTCCCAGTAAGCGCGAGTCATAAGCTCGCGTTGATTACGTCCCTGCCCTTTGTACACACCGCCCGTCGCTACTACCGATTGAATGATTTAGTGAGGTCTTCGGACTGGTACGCGGCATTGACTCTGTCGTTGCCGATGCTACCGGAAAGATGACCAAACTTGATCATTTAGAGGAAGTAAAAGTCGTAACAAGGTTTCCGTAGGTGAACCTGCGGAAGGATCATTACCGACTAGACTGCATGTCTTTCGATGTGCGTGTCGTGTCGCGCAACACGCTACCTGTACGGCTCGCCGTAGCCGTGCGCCGCGTGCGGAACCACGCGTGCCTCTCAAAACTAGCGGCAATGTTGTGTGGTACGAGCGCTGAAGCGCTGGAGCGGCTGGCCTGCGGCACCTGGCGCCTGGCGCCGGTTTTGAATGACTTTCGCCCGAGTGCCTGTCCGCTCCGGTGTGGAGCCGTACGACGCCCGTCGGCCGTGAGGCCGTTGGACACAGAACGCTGGAACAGGGGCCGCCACACGCCTCACTCCCGCCTATGCGACCGTCTCGAAAGAGACGGCGGAAACTGAGAAAAGATCACCCAGGACGGTGGATCACTCGGCTCGTGGGTCGATGAAGAACGCAGCAAATTGCGCGTCGACATGTGAACTGCAGGACACATGAACATCGACGTTTCGAACGCACATTGCGGTCCATGGATTCCGTTCCCGGGCCACGTCTGGCTGAGGGTCGGCTACGTATACTGAAGCGCGCGGCGTTTGCCCCGCTTCGCAGACCTGGGAGTGTCGCGGCCGCCTGTGGGGCCGGCCGCGTCTCCTCAAACGTGCGATGCGCGCCCGTCGCCTGGCGGTTCGCATACCGGTACTTTCTCGGTAGCGTGCACAGCCGGCTGGCGGTGTGGCGTGCGACACCTCGTACAACGACCTCAGAGCAGGCGAGACTACCCGCTGAATTTAAGCATATTACTAAGCGGAGGAAAAGAAACTAACAAGGATTCCCCCAGTAGCGGCGAGCGAACAGGGAAGAGTCCAGCACCGAACCCCGCAGGCTGCCGCCTGTCGTGGCATGTGGTGTTTGGGAGGGTCCACTACCCCGACGCCTCGCGCCGAGCCCAAGTCCAACTTGAATGAGGCCACGGCCCGTAGAGGGTGCCAGGCCCGTAGCGGCCGGTGCGAGCGTCGGCGGGACCTCTCCTTCGAGTCGGGTTGCTTGAGAGTGCAGCTCCAAGTGGGTGGTAAACTCCATCTGAGACTAAATATGACCACGAGACCGATAGCGAACAAGTACCGTGAGGGAAAGTTGAAAAGAACTTTGAAGAGAGAGTTCAAAAGTACGTGAAACCGTTCTGGGGTAAACGTGAGAAGTCCGAAAGGTCGAACGGGTGAGATTCACGCCCATCCGGCCACTGGCCTCCGCCCTCGGCAGATGGGGCCGGCCGCCCGCGCGGAGCAATCCGCGGCGGGGTCGTGTCCGGTTGCCTTTCCACTCGCCGCGGGGTGGGGCCGTTCCGGTGTGCGGTGGGCCGCACTTCTCCCCTAGTAGGACGTCGCGACCCGCTGGGTGCCGGCCTACGGCCCGGGTGCGCAGCCTGTCCTTCCGCGGGCCTCGGTTCGCGTCTGTTGGGCAGAGCCCCGGTGTCCTGGCTGGCTGCCCGGCGGTATATCTGGAGGAGTCGATTCGCCCCTTTGGGCGCTCGGGCTCCCGGCAAGCGCGCGCGGTTCTTCCCGGATGACGGACCTACCTGGCCCGGCCCCGGACCCGCGCCGCTGTTGGCTCGGGATGCTCTCGGGCGGAATAATCGCTCCCGTCAGCGGCGCTTCAGCTTTGGACAATTTCACGACCCGTCTTGAAACACGGACCAAGGAGTCTAACATGTGCGCGAGTCATTGGGCTGTACGAAACCTAAAGGCGTAATGAAAGTGAAGGTCTCGCCTTGCGCGGGCCGAGGGAGGATGGGGCTTCCCCGCCCTTCACGGGGCGGCGGCCTCCGCACTCCCGGGGCGTCTCGTCCTCATTGCGAGGTGAGGCGCACCTAGAGCGTACACGTTGGGACCCGAAAGATGGTGAACTATGCCTGGCCAGGACGAAGTCAGGGGAAACCCTGATGGAGGTCCGTAGCGATTCTGACGTGCAAATCGATCGTCGGAGCTGGGTATAGGGGCGAAAGACTAATCGAACCATCTAGTAGCTGGTTCCCTCCGAAGTTTCCCTCAGGATAGCTGGTGCTCGTACGAGTCTCATCCGGTAAAGCGAATGATTAGAGGCCTTGGGGCCGAAACGACCTCAACCTATTCTCAAACTTTAAATGGGTGAGATCTCCGGCTTGCTTGATATGCTGAAGCCGCGAGCAAACGACTCGGATCGGAGTGCCAAGTGGGCCACTTTTGGTAAGCAGAACTGGCGCTGTGGGATGAACCAAACGCCGAGTTAAGGCGCCCGAATCGACGCTCATGGGAAACCATGAAAGGCGTTGGTTGCTTAAGACAGCAGGACGGTGGCCATGGAAGTCGGAATCCGCTAAGGAGTGTGTAACAACTCACCTGCCGAAGCAACTAGCCCTGAAAATGGATGGCGCTGAAGCGTCGTGCCTATACTCGGCCGTCAGTCTGGCAGTCATGGCCGGTCCTTGCGGCCGGCCGCGAAGCCCTGACGAGTAGGAGGGTCGCGGCGGTGGGCGCAGAAGGGTCTGGGCGTGAGCCTGCCTGGAGCCGCCGTCGGTGCAGATCTTGGTGGTAGTAGCAAATACTCCAGCGAGGCCCTGGAGGGCTGACGCGGAGAAGGGTTTCGTGTGAACAGCCGTTGCACACGAGTCAGTCGATCCTAAGCCCTAGGAGAAATCCGATGTTGATGGGGGCCGTCATAGCATGATGCGCTTTGTGCTGGCCCCCGTTGGGCGAAAGGGAATCCGGTTCCTATTCCGGAACCCGGCAGCGGAACCGATACAAGTCGGGCCCCTCTTTTAGAGATGCTCGTCGGGGTAACCCAAAAGGACCCGGAGACGCCGTCGGGAGATCGGGGAAGAGTTTTCTTTTCTGCATGAGCGTTCGAGTTCCCTGGAATCCTCTAGCAGGGAGATAGGGTTTGGAACGCGAAGAGCACCGCAGTTGCGGCGGTGTCCCGATCTTCCCCTCGGACCTTGAAAATCCGGGAGAGGGCCACGTGGAGGTGTCG
>NW_025727613.1:0-142736 GCF_021461385.2 Schistocerca piceifrons
TAACGAGTGTCACATGAATGGTTCAAAATATAGACCAGTAAGAAGAGTCAGTTTTCTTGTCCTTATGTCGGCATTGTACCTTTTGTATTAATTCCGATGCAATTTCTGTGTTCCATCGTCAATAAGAAGGTCAGAGGGATACAGCAAACCAGAAGTGAAGCATCGGAATCTATAACTAGTGTCACAGGACTGGTTCAAAACATAGACAGTAAGAAGAGTCAGTTTTCTTGTACTTAAGTCGGCATAGTGCCTATTGTATTTAATTCCGATGCAATATCTGTGTTTCATCGTCAATAAGAAGGTCAGAGGGATACAGTAACATGAAGTGAAGCATCGGAATCTATAACTAGTGTAACAGGAATGGTTCAAACACAGACAGTTAGAAGAGTTAGTTTTCTTGTACTTAAGTCGGCATTGTGCCTTTTGTATTTAATTCCGATGCAATTTCTTTGTGTCATCGTCAACAAGAAGGCCAGAGGGGTACAGTGAACCTGAAGTGAAGCATCGGAATCTATAAGTAGTGTCACAGGAATGGTTCAAACCACAGACAGTAAGAAGAGTCAGTTATCTTGTACTTAAGGGGATACGGAATCGGATTTTGGGGTTAAAAAATCGAATTTTTTTTTATTGGCGTATTATATTCTGCCATGTTTCCTCTTTAAAATGACGTATCATACATAGCTCTACTACAATTATAACTATTTTATTTTTATATATTTGTGAGATCGGGTATTGCGCTTTAGTTATACACGACTCTCGTGGCTGACCATGAACTTTTTGGCAGTACCTTTAAAGTGACATGAATTCAAATATCCCGGTTTCCAGCGACTATTTATACACTAGTTGCCCGAAAATGTTTCTCTCTGGTTTCCTCAAGTTACTCTTTGACTTTGTGGCGGGACTGTTTTGTAAACAGTGCGATATAAGAAAGTAGTTGTTGTTGAGTTATTTCGTATTTAGTGCTTCAATTTTCGCAGTGAAAATGCCTAGAGCTAAAGCAAAAGTATTTAAAAAGCGTGTGAACTGGCAAAAGAAAAGAAATAATGATTCATTAGCAAAGCAAAGCAGTTCATCATCATCACTGTTGGAAAATGTGAATCCACTTATTACTGATTTGCCGAACGAACTTACACCAAATGAAAAACAGTGCTTCTCATAAAAAACTAAGAGATTTGGAAGAGAAATATAATTTACTTGATAGAGGGAATGAAGTTTTTGAACTCATTGATACGAATATATTGTGTGAAGCTCTTGAAAACAGTTTGTGCTGCAAAAAATGTCATGGAAACGTTTCTCTGAAAGTAGAATCCCATGTTGGCCTGGCTGCCCAGTTTAATTTAATATGCAGTGTTTGTAAAATACAGCTGTAAGTTTCCAAGTTCGGGTTCAGTAACTGTACATAATGGATACAAGAAAACTGAACTTTATAGTGTAAATATTAGGTTAGTTTATGGATTGCGAGCAATTGGTAAGGGCAAAGCAGCTGGTGATATGCTATGTGGTGTTCTAAATCTTCCAAGTGCACCTTCAAAGTTTGAAGCTTACAATTATGTACTAGGATCTGCAGTTGAAGATGTAGCACAGAAGTCAATGCAGGTTGCTGTGGAAGAAGCAGTGGAAGGAAAATGACGGCAGTCGTGACCTCACAGTGGCGTTTGATGGCACGTGGCAGAAAAGGGGCCACACCTCCAACAATGGTGTTGTAACAGCAACTAGTGTTGATACTGGCAAGGTTATTGATGTTGCAATAATGTCTAAATACTGTAGGTGCACAGGCAGGCTGAAAAATGAACACAGTGATGACTGTATTGCTAATTATTATGGTAGTAGTGGTGGCATGGAGGTTGCTGGGGTGAAGAAAATTTTTCATCGCTCTTCACAGTGGTATAATGTTCGCTATGTCAAATATCTGGGAGATGGTGACTCTAAAGCATTCAAAGAAGTTTTGGAAAGCAAACCATATGGGAACAGTGTAAATATAAGCAAACTTGAATGTATAGGACATGTGCAGAAGAGAATGGGGTGCCAGGCTGAGAAGGTTAAAATCAGTTATGAAAGGGAAAAAACTAGATGATGGGATAACTTGGATGGCAGAGGAAGATTGACTGATTCCATAATAGACCACATTCAGAACTGCTATGGCCTTGCAATCAGGCAAAATACAGGCAATCTTGAAGAAATGAGGAGAGCTATATGGGCTTTATATTTCCACACCGCATCCACGGATGAGAGCATCCACAACATGGTTTGTGCCCCAAAGGTGAAAACAGCTGGTGTAAATACAATAGGGGACTAACAACTGGAGAGAAATACATTCACCACCACAGTCTACCATCAGCCATCATGGCAGAAATAAAGCCCATTTTCAGAGATCTGGCTGACAGAAGTCTTCTGATGAAATGTCTTCACGGAAAAAACGCAGAACCCCAACGAGTGCTTGAATAGTGTGATATGGCATCGTCTCCCAAAAACAGTGTTTGTCGGAATTAATACACTACATTTTGGTGTGTATGATGCTGTGGCAACCTTCATCTTGGAAATATAACTAAATGCCAGGTCCTTCAAAAGTTGGGTATGTGTGTTGGTTCCCGTACGGTACGTGCTATGTTCTTTTTAGATCAGCACAGACTAAGGCATGCTGATAATATAATCAAGACATTAGTGAAAAAAGCAAGACAGGTGCAGAGGGGTGCCAAAAGAAGACTTGAAGATGATTATGAAGACTGTGAAGGGGGTATTAGCTACGGATCAGGAATGTTTTAAATCTTCTTTCTCCGTTTCCCGTAAGTTTACTTTTTACTTCATCTAGGAACATTATCTCAGGTACTGGTCAACCTAGAAGTCTGAAATTTTTATGACGTAGTGACATAGGTCCCTATTACATACTGAAACAACGATTTTTTAATTACTTGATTTACAAAAGACTTAGGGGTGATAGTCTAGTAAAAAGCGATGGAAAAAATTTACTTAAAAATAAATGTACAATATCTCTGTAAGAAAATACTTTGACAATAAACTGTTGTTTCAGTATTGTTGTAACATATGAATGCACATACAGTAAAATTTTTACCTCTCTGTCTCCAGTAGTTTTGTGAGAAAATGTTCCCTATAGTAGGCATATATTAACATTGCGGGGATAGGTGATTCCGTATCCCCTTAAGTCGGCATTGTGCCTTTTGTACGTAATTCCGAAGCAATTTCTGTTTTTCATCGTCAATAGAAGGTCAGAGGGATACAGTAAACCTGAAGTAAGGCATCGGAATCTATAACGAGTGACATATGAATGGTTCAAAATATAGACAGTAAGAAGAGTCAGTTTTCTTGTACTTATGTCGGCATTGTACCTTTTGTATTAATTCCGATGCAATTTCTGTGTTCCATCGTCAGTAAGAAGGCCAGAGGGATACAGTAAACCAGAAGTGAAGCATCGGAATCTATAACTAGTGTCACAGGAATGGGTCAAAACATAGACAGTAAAAAGAGTCAGTTTTCTTGTACTTAAGTCGGCATTGTGCCTTTTGTATTTAATTCCGATGCAATTTTCTGTGTTTCATCGTCAATAAGAAGGTCAGTGGGATACAGTAAACCTGAAGTGGAGCATTGGAATCTATAACTAGTGTCACAGGAATGGTTCAAAACATAGACAGTAAGAAGAGTCACTTTTCTTGTACGTAAGTCGGCATTGTGCCTTTTATATTTAATTCCGATGCAATTTCTGTGTTTCATCGTCAATAAGAAGGTCAGAGGGAAACAGTAAACCTGAAATGAAGCATCGGAATCTATAACTAGTGTCACAGGAATGGTTCAAATCATAGACAATAAGAAGAATCAGTTATCTTGTACTTAAGTCAGCATTGTGTCTTTTATATTTAATTCTGAAGCAATTTCTGTGTTTCATCGTCAATAAGAAGGTCAGAGGAATACAGTAAACCTGAAGTAAAGCATCAGAATCTATAACGAGTGTCACATGAATGGTTCAAAACATAGACAGTAAGAAGAGTCAGTTTTCTTGTACTTAAGTCGGCATTGTGCCTATTGAATTTAATTCCGATGCAATTTCTGTGTTTCATCGTCAATAAGAACATCAGAGGGATACAGTAAACCTGAAGTGAAGCATTGGAATCTATAACTAGTGTCACTGGAATGGTTCAAACCACAGACAGTAAGAAGAGTCAGTTATCTTGTACTTAAGTCGGCATTGTGCCTTTTGTACTTAATTCCGAAGCAATTTCTGTTTTTCATCGTCAATAAGAAGGTCAGAGGGATACAGTAAACCTGAAGTAAGGCATCGGAATCTATAACGAGTGTCATATGAATGGTTCAAAATATAGACAGTAAGAAGAGTCAGTTTTCTTGTACTTATGTCGGCATTGTACCTTTTGTGTTAATTCCGATGCAATTTCTGTGTTCCATCGTCAGGAAGAAGGGTCAGAGGGATACAGTAAACCAGAAGTGAAGCATCGGAATCTATAACTAGTGTCACAGGAATGGTTCAAAACATAGACAGTAAAAAGAGTCAGTTTTCTTGTACTTAAGTCGGCATTGTGCCTTTTGTATTTAATTCCGATGCAATTTCTGTGTTTCATCGTCAATAAGAAGGTCAGTGGGATACAGTAAACCTGAAGTGGAGCATTGGAATCTATAACTAGTGTCACAGGAATGGTTCAAAACATAGACAGTAAGAAGAGTCAGTTTTCTTGTACGTAAGTCGGCATTGTGCCTTTTATATTTAATTCCGATCCAATATCTGTGTTTCATCGTCAATAAGAAGGTCAGAGGGAAACAGTAAACCTGAAGTGAAGCATCGGAATCTATAACTAGTGTTCACAGGAATGGTTCAAATCATAGACAATAAGAAGAATCAGTTAACTTGTACTTAAGTCAGCATTGTGTCTTTTATATTTAATTCCGAAGCAATTTCTGAGTTTCATCGTCAATAAGAAGGTCAGAGGAATACAGTAAACCTGAAGTAAAGCATCAGAATCTATAACGAGTGTCACATGGAATGGTTCAAAACATAGACAGTAAGAAGAGTCAGTTTTCTTGTACTTAAGTCGGCATTGTGCCTATTGAATTTAATTCCGATGCAATTTCTGTGTTTCATCGTCAATAAGAACATCAGAGGGATACAGTAAACCTGAAGTGAAGCATTGGAATCTATAACTAGTGTCACTGGAATGGTTCAAACCACAGACAGTAAGAAGAGTCAGTTTTCTTGTACTTAAGTCGGCATTGTGCATTTTGTACTTAATTCAGAAGCAATTTCTGTGTTTAATCGTCAATAAGAAGGTCAGAGGGATACAGTATTCCTGAAGTAAAACATTGGAATCTATAACGTGTATCACATGAATGGTTCAAAATATAGACAGTAAGAAGAGTCAGTTTTCTTGTACTTAAGTCGGCATTGTACCTTTTGTATTAATTCCGATGCAATTTCTGTGTTTCATCGTCAATAAGAAGGTCAGAGGGATACAGAAAACCTCAAGTGAAGCATCGGAATCTATAACTAGTGTCTCAGGAATGGTTCAAAACATAGACAGTAAGAAGAGTCAGTTTTCTTGTACTTAAGTCGGCATTGTGCCTTTTGTATTTAATTCCGATGCAATTTCTGTGTTTTCATCGTCATCAAGAAGTACAGAGGGATACAGTAAACCTGAAGTGATGCATCGGAATCCATAACTAGTGTCACAGGAATGGTTCAAAACATAGGACAGTAAGAAGAGTCAGTTTTCTTGTACTTAAGTCGGCATTGTGCCTTTTGTAATTAATTCCGATGCAATATCTGTGTTTCATCGTTAATAAGAAGGTCAGAGGGATACAGTAAACCTGAAGTGATGCATCGGAATCCATAACTAGTGTCACAGGAATGGTTCAAAGCATAGACAGTAAGAAGAGTCAGTTTTCTTGTACTTAAGTCGGCATTGTACCTTTTGGATTAATTCCGATGCAATTTCTGTGTTCCATCGTCAATAAGAAGGTCAGAGGGATACAGTAAACCAGAAGTGAAGCATCGGAATCTATAACTAGTGTCACAGGAATGGTTCAAACATAGACAGTAAGAAGAGTCAGTTTTCTTGTACTTAAGTCGGCATTGTGCCTTTTGTATTTACTTCCCATGCAATTTCTGTGTTTCATCGTCAATAAGACGGTCAGTGGGATACAGTAAACCTGAAGTGGAGCATTGGAATCTATAACTAGTGTCACAGGACTGGTTCAAAACATAGACAGTAAGAAGAGTCAGTTTTCTTGTACTTAAGTCGGCATAGTGCCTTTTGTATTTAATTCCGATGCAATATCTGTGTTTCATCGTCAATAGGAAGGTCGGAGGGATACAGTAAACCTGAAGTGAAGCATCGGAATCTATACCTAGTGTCACAGGAATGGTTCAAAACATAGACAGTAAGAAGAGTCAGTTTTCTTGTACTTAAGTCGGCATTGTGTCTTTCGTATTTAATTCCGATGCAATTTCTGTGTTTCATTGTCAATAAGAAGGACAGAGGGATACACTTAACCTGAAGTGAGGCATCAGAATCTATAGCTAGTGTCACAGGAGTGGTTCAAAACATTGACAGTAAGATGAGTCAGATTTCTTGTACTTAAGTCGGCATTGTGCATTTTATATTTAATTCCGATGCAATTTCGGTGTTTCATCGTCAATAAGAAGGTCAGAGGGAAACAGTGAACCTGAAGTGAAGCATCGGAATCTATAACTAGTGTTACAGGAATGGTTCAAATCATAGACAATAAGAAGAATCAGTTATCTTGTACTTAAGTCGGCATTGTGTCTTTTGTACTTAATTCCGAAGCAATTTCTGTGTTTCATCGTCAATAAGAAGGTCAGAGGAATACAGTAAACCTGAAGTAAAGCATCAGAATCTATAACGAGTGTCACATGAATGGTTCAAAACATAGACAGTAAGAAGAGTCAGTTTTCTTGTACTTAAGTCGGCATTGTGCCTATTGAATTTAATTCCGATGCAATATCTGTGTTTCATCGTCAATACGAAGGTCAGAGGGATACAGTAAACCTGAAGTGATGCATTAGAATCTATAACTAGTGTCACAGGAGTGGTTCAAAGCATAGGCAGTAAGAAGAGTCAGTTTTCTTGTACTTGAGTCGGCATTGTGACTTTTGTATTTAATTCCGATGCTATTTCTGTGTTTCATCGTCAATAAGAACATCAGAGGGATACAGTAAACCTGATGTGAAGCATTGGAATCCATAACTAGTGTCACAGGAATGGTTCAAACCACAGACAGTAAGAAGTGTCAGTTATCTTGTACTTAAGTCGGCCATTGTGCCTTTTGTACTTAATTCCGAAGCAATTTCTGTGTTTCATCGTCAATAAGAAGGTCAGAGGGATACAGTAATCCTGAAGTAAAGCATTGGAATCTATAACGAGTATCACATGAATGGTTCAAAATATAGACAGTAAGAAGAGTCAGTTTTCTTGTACTTAAGTCGGCATTGTACCTTTTGTATTAATTCCGATGCAATTTCTGTGTTTCATCGTCAATAAGAAGGTCAGTATTAATTCCGATGCAATTTCTGTGTTTCATCGTCAATAAGAAGGTCAGAGGGATACAGTAAACCTCAAGTGAAGCATCGTAATCTATAAGTAGTGTCACAGGAATAGTTCAAAACATAGACAGTAAGAAGAGTCAGATTTCTTGTACTTAAGTCGGCATTGTGCCTTTTGTATTTAATTCCCATGCAATTTCTGTGTTTCATCGTCATCAAGAAGGACAGAGGGATACAGTAAACCTGAAGTGATGCATCGGAATCTATAACTAGTGTCACAGGAATGGTTCAAAACATAGACAGTAAGAAGAGTCAGTTTTCTTGTACTTAAGTCGGCATTGTGCCTTTTGTATTTAATTCCGATGCAATATCTGTGTTTCATCGTCAATAAGAAGGTCAGAGGGATACAGTAAACATGAAGTGAAGCATCGGAATCTATAACTAGTGTAACAGGAATGGTTCAAACACAGACAGTTAGAAGAGTTAGTTTTCTTGTACTTAAGTCGGCATTGTGCCTTTTGTATTTAATTCCGATGCAATTTCTTTGTGTCATCGTCAACAAGAAGGCCAGAGGGGTACAGTGAACCTGAAGTGAAGCATCGGAATCTATAAGTAGTGTCACAGGAATGGTTCAAACCACAGACAGTAAGAAGAGTCAGTTATCTTGTACTTAAGTCGGCATTGTGCCTTTTGTACTTAATTCCGAAGCAATTTCTGTTTTTCATCGTCAATAAGAAGGTCAGAGGGATACAGTAAACCTGAAGTAAGGCATCGGAATCTATAACGAGTGACATATGAATGGTTCAAAATATAGACAGTAAGAAGAGTCAGTTTTCTTGTACTTATGTCGGCATTGTACCTTTTGTATTAATTCCGATGCAATTTCTGTGTTCCATCGTCAGTAAGAAGGCCAGAGGGATACAGTAAACCAGAAGTGAAGCATCGGAATCTATAACTAGTGTCACAGGAATGGGTCAAAACATAGACAGTAAAAAGAGTCAGTTTTCTTGTACTTAAGTCGGCATTGTACCTTTTGTATTAATTCCGATGCAATTTCTGTGTTTCATCGTCAATAAGAAGGTCAGAGGGATACAGTAAACCACAAGTGAAGCATCGGAATCTATAACTAGTGTCACAGGAATGGTTCAAAACATAGACAGTAAGAAGAGTCAGATTTCTTGTACTTAAGTCGGCATTGTGCCTTTTGTATTTAATTCCGATGCAATTTCTGTGTTTCATCGTCATCAAGAAGGACAGAGGGATACAGTAAACCTGAAGTGATGCATCGGAATCTATAATTAGTGTCACAGGAATCGTTCAAAACATTGACAGTAAGAAGAGTCAGTTTTCTTGTACTTAAGTCGGCATTGTGCCTTTTGTATTTAATTCCGATGCAATATCTGTGTTTCATCGTCTATAAGAAGGTCAGAGGAATACAGTAAACCTGAAGTGAAGCATCGGAATCTATAACTAGTGTAACAGGAATGGTTCAAACATAGACAGTTACAAGAGTTAGTTTTCTCGTACTTAAGTCGGCATTGTGCCTTTTGTATTTAATTCCGATGCAATTTCTGGGTGTCATCGTCAACAAGAAGGTCAGAGGGGTACAGTAAACCTGAAGTGAAGCATCGGAATCTATAACTAGTGTAACAGGAATGGTTCAAACCACAGACAGTAAGAGGAGTCAGTTATCTTGTACTTAAGTCGGCATTGTGCCTTTTGTACTTAATTCCGAAGCAATTTCTGTTTTTCATCGTCAATAAGAAGGTCAGAGGGATACAGTAAACCTGAAGTAAGGAATCGGAATCTATAACGAGTGTCACATGAATGGTTCAAAATATAGACAGTAAGAAGAGTCAGTTTTCTTGTACTTATGTCGGCATTGTACCTTTTGTATTAATTCCGATGCAATTTCTGTGTTCCATCGTCAATAAGAAGGTCAGAGGGATACAGCAAACCAGAAGTGAAGCATCGGAATCTATAACTAGTGTCACAGGAATGGTTCAAAACATAGACAGTAAGAAGAGTCAGTTTTCTTGTACTTAAGTCGGCATTGTGCCTTTTGTATTTAATTCCGATGCAATTTCTGTGTTTCATCGTCAATAAGAAGGTCAGTGGGATACAGTAAACCAGAAGTGGAGCATTGGAATCTATAACTAGTGTCACAGGACTGGTTCAAAACATAGACAGTAAGAAGAGTCAGTTTTCTTGTACTTAAGTCGGCATAGTGCCTATTGTATTTAATTCCGATGCAATATCTGTGTTTCATCGTCAATAAGAAGGTCAGAGGGATACAGTAAACATGAAGTGAAGCATCGGAATCTATAACTAGTGTAACAGGAATGGTTCAAACACAGACAGTTAGAAGAGTTAGTTTTCTTGTACTTAAGTCGGCATTGTGCCTTTTGTATTTAATTCCGATGCAATTTCTTTGTGTCATCGTCAACAAGAAGGCCAGAGGGGTACAGTGAACCTGAAGTGAAGCATCGGAATCAATAAGTAGTGTCACAGGAATGGTTCAAACCACAGACAGTAAGAAGAGTCAGTTATCTTGTACTTAAGTCGGCATTGTGCCTTTTGTACTTAATTCCGAAGCAATTTCTGTTTTTCATCGTCAATAAGAAGGTCAGAGGGATACAGTAAACCTGAAGTAAGGCATCGGAATCTATAACGAGTGACATATGAATGGTTCAAAATATAGACAGTAAGAAGAGTCAGTTTTCTTGTACTTATGTCGGCATTGTACCTTTTGTATTAATTCCGATGCAATTTCTGTGTTCCATCGTCAGTAAGAAGGCCAGAGGGATACAGTAAACCAGAAGTGAAGCATCGGAATCTATAACTAGTGTCACAGGAATGGGTCAAAACATAGACAGTAAAAAGAGTCAGTTTTCTTGTACTTAAGTCGGCATTGTGCCTTTTGTATTTAATTCCGATGCAATTTCTGTGTTTCATCGTCAATAAGAAGGTCAGTGGGATACAGTAAACCTGAAGTGGAGCATTGGAATCTATAACTAGTGTCACAGGAATGGTTCAAAACATAGACAGTAAGAAGAGTCAGTTTTCTTGTACGTAAGTCGGCATTGTGCCTTTTATATTTAATTCCGATGCAATTTCTGTGTTTCATCGTCAATAAGAAGGTCAGAGGGAAACAGTAAACCTGAAATGAAGCATCGGAATCTATAACTAGTGTCACAGGAATGGTTCAAATCATAGACAATAAGAAGAATCAGTTATCTTGTACTTAAGTCAGCATTGTGTCTTTTATATTTAATTCTGAAGCAATTTCTGTGTTTCATCGTCAATAAGAAGGTCAGAGGAATACAGTAAACCTGAAGTAAAGCATCAGAATCTATAACGAGTGTCACATGAATGGTTCAAAACATAGACAGTAAGAAGAGTCAGTTTTCTTGTACTTAAGTCGGCATTGTGCCTATTGAATTTAATTCCGATGCAATTTCTGTGTTTCATCGTCAATAAGAACATCAGAGGGATACAGTAAACCTGAAGTGAAGCATTGGAATCTATAACTAGTGTCACTGGAATGGTTCAAACCACAGACAGTAAGAAGAGTCAGTTATCTTGTACTTAAGTCGGCATTGTGCCTTTTGTACTTAATTCCGAAGCAATTTCTGTTTTTCATCGTCAATAAGAAGGTCAGAGGGATACAGTAAACCTGAAGTAAGGCATCGGAATCTATAACGAGTGTCATATGAATGGTTCAAAATATAGACAGTAAGAAGAGTCAGTTTTCTTGTACTTATGTCGGCATTGTACCTTTTGTGTTAATTCCGATGCAATTTCTGTGTTCCATCGTCAGGAAGAAGGTCAGAGGGATACAGTAAACCAGAAGTGAAGCATCGGAATCTATAACTAGTGTCACAGGAATGGTTCAAAACATAGACAGTAAAAAGAGTCAGTTTTCTTGTACTTAAGTCGGCATTGTGCCTTTTGTATTTAATTCCGATGCAATTTCTGTGTTTCATCGTCAATAAGAAGGTCAGTGGGATACAGTAAACCTGAAGTGGAGCATTGGAATCTATAACTAGTGTCACAGGAATGGTTCAAACATAGACAGTAAGAAGAGTCAGTTTTCTTGTACGTAAGTCGGCATTGTGCCTTTTATATTTAATTCCGATGCAATATCTGTGTTTCATCGTCAATAAGAAGGTCAGAGGGAAACAGTAAACCTGAAGTGAAGCATCGGAATCTATAACTAGTGTCACAGGAATGGTTCAAATCATAGACAATAAGAAGAATCAGTTAACTTGTACTTAAGTCAGCATTGTGTCTTTTATATTTAATTCCGAAGCAATTTCTGAGTTTCATCGTCAATAAGAAGGTCAGAGGAATACAGTAAACCTGAAGTAAAGCATCAGAATCTATAACGAGTGTCACATGTATGGTTCAAAACATAGACAGTAAGAAGAGTCAGTTTTCTTGTACTTAAGTCGGCATTGTGCCTATTGAATTTAATTCCGATGCAATTTCTGTGTTTCATCGTCAATAAGAACATCAGAGGGATACAGTAAACCTGAAGTGAAGCATTGGAATCTATAACTAGTGTCACTGGAATGGTTCAAACCACAGACAGTAAGAAGAGTCAGTTTTCTTGTACTTAAGTCGGCATTGTGCATTTTGTACTTAATTCAGAAGCAATTTCTGTGTTTCATCGTCAATAAGAAGGTCAGAGGGATACAGTATTCCTGAAGTAAAACATTGGAATCTATAACGTGTATCACATGAATGGTTCAAAATATAGACAGTAAGAAGAGTCAGTTTTCTTGTACTTAAGTCGGCATTGTACCTTTTGTATTAATTCCGATGCAATTTCTGTGTTTCATCGTCAATAAGAAGGTCAGAGGGATACAGAAAACCTCAAGTGAAGCATCGGAATCTATAACTAGTGTCTCAGGAATGGTTCAAAACATAGACAGTAAGAAGAGTCAGTTTTCTTGTACTTAAGTCGGCATTGTGCCTTTTGTATTTAATTCCGATGCAATTTCTGTGTTTCATCGTCATCAAGAAGTACAGAGGGATACAGTAAACCTGAAGTGATGCATCGGAATCCATAACTAGTGTCACAGGAATGGTTCAAAACATAGACAGTAAGAAGAGTCAGTTTTCTTGTACTTAAGTCGGCATTGTGCCTTTTGTAATTAATTCCGATGCAATATCTGTGTTTCATCGTTAATAAGAAGGTCAGAGGGATACAGTAAACCTGAAGTGAAGCATCGGAATCTATAACTAGTGTAACAGGAATGGTTCAAACATAGACAGTTAGAAGAGTTAGTTTTCTTGTACTTAAGTCGGCATTGTGCCTTTTGTATTTAATTCCGATGCAATTTCTGGGTGTCATCGTCAACAAGAAGGTCAGAGGGGTACAGTAAACCTGAAGTGAAGCATCGGAATCTATAACTAGTGTAACAGGAATGGTTCAAACCACAGACAGTAAGAAGAGTCAGTTATCTTGTACTTAAGTCGGCATTGTGCCTTTTGTACTTAATTCCGAAGCAATTTCTGTTTTTCATCGTCAATAAGAAGGTCAGAGGGATACAGTAAACCTGAAGTAAAGCATCGGAATCTATAACGAGTGTCACATGAATGGTTCAAAATATAGACAGTAAGAAGAGTCAGTTTTCTTGAACTTATGTCGGCATTGTACCTTTTGGATTAATTCCGATGCAATTTCTGTGTTCCATCGTCAATAAGAAGGTCAGAGGGATACAGTAAACCAGAAGTGAAGCATCGGAATCTATAACTAGTGTCACAGGAATGGTTCAAAACATAGACAGTAAGAAGAGTCAGTTTTCTTGTACTTAAGTCGGCATTGTGCCTTTTGTATTTACTTCCCATGCAATTTCTGTGTTTCATCGTCAATAAGACGGTCAGTGGGATACAGTAAACCTGAAGTGGAGCATTGGAATCTATAACTAGTGTCACAGGACTGGTTCAAAACATAGACAGTAAGAAGAGTCAGTTTTCTTGTACTTAAGTCGGCATAGTGCCTTTTGTATTTAATTCCGATGCAATATCTGTGTTTCATCGTCAATAGGAAGGTCGGAGGGATACAGTAAACCTGAAGTGAAGCATCGGAATCTATACCTAGTGTCACAGGAATGGTTCAAAACATAGACAGTAAGAAGAGTCAGTTTTCTTGTACTTAAGTCGGCATTGTGTCTTTCGTATTTAATTCCGATGCAATTTCTGTGTTTCATTGTCAATAAGAAGGACAGAGGGATACACTTAACCTGAAGTGAGGCATCAGAATCTATAACTAGTGTCACAGGAGTGGTTCAAAACATTGACAGTAAGATGAGTCAGATTTCTTGTACTTAAGTCGGCATTGTGCATTTTATATTTAATTCCGATGCAATTTCGGTGTTTCATCGTCAATAAGAAGGTCAGAGGGAAACAGTGAACCTGAAGTGAAGCATCGGAATCTATAACTAGTGTTACAGGAATGGGTCAAATCATAGACAATAAGAAGAATCAGTTATCTTGTACTTAAGTCGGCATTGTGTCTTTTGTACTTAATTCCGAAGCAATTTCTGTGTTTCATCGTCAATAAGAAGGTCAGAGGAATACAGTAAACCTGAAGTAAAGCATCAGAATCTATAACGAGTGTCACATGAATGGTTCAAAACATAGACAGTAAGAAGAGTCAGTTTTCTTGTACTTAAGTCGGCATTGTGCCTATTGAATTTAATTCCGATGCAATATCTGTGTTTCATCGTCAATACGAAGGTCAGAGGGATACAGTAAACCTGAAGTGATGCATTAGAATCTATAACTAGTGTCACAGGAGTGGTTCAAAGCATAGGCAGTAAGAAGAGTCAGTTTTCTTGTACTTGAGTCGGCATTGTGACTTTTGTATTTAATTCCGATGCTATTTCTGTGTTTCATCGTCAATAAGAACATCAGAGGGATACAGTAAACCTGATGTGAAGCATTGGAATCCATAACTAGTGTCACAGGAATGGTTCAAACCACAGACAGTAAGAAGTGTCAGTTATCTTGTACTTAAGTCGGCATTGTGCCTTTTGTACTTAATTCCGAAGCAATTTATGTGTTTCATCGTCAATAAGAAGGTCAGAGGGATACAGTAATCCTGAAGTAAAGCATTGGAATCTATAACGAGTATCACATGAATGGTTCAAAATATAGACAGTAAGAAGAGTCAGTTTTCTTGTACTTAAGTCGGCATTGTACCTTTTGTATTAATTCCGATGCAATTTCTGTGTTTCATCGTCAATAAGAAGGTCAGAGGGATACAGTAAACCTCAAGTGAAGCATCGTAATCTATAAGTAGTGTCACAGGAATAGTTCAAAACATAGACAGTAAGAAGAGTCAGATTTCTTGTACTTAAGTCGGCATTGTGCCTTTTGTATTTAATTCCGATGCAATTTCTGTGTTTCATCGTCATCAAGAAGGACAGAGGGATACAGTAAACCTGAAGTGATGCATCGGAATCTATAACTAGTGTCACAGGAATGGTTCAAAACATAGACAGTAAGAAGAGTCAGTTTTCTTGTACTTAAGTCGGCATTGTGCCTTTTGTATTTAATTCCGATGCAATATCTGTGTTTCATCGTCTATAAGAAGGTCAGAGGAATACAGTAAACCTGAAGTTAAGCATCGGAATCTACAACTAGTGTAACAGGAATGGTTCAAACATAGACAGTTAGAAGAGTTAGTTTTCTTGTACTTAAGTCGGCATTGTGCCTTTTGTATTTAATTCCGATGCAATTTCTGGGTGTCATCGTCAACAAGAAGGTCAGAGGGGTACAGTAAACCTGAAGTGAAGCATCGGAATCTATAACTAGTGTAACAGGAATGGTTCAAACCACAGACAGTAAGAGGAGTCAGTTATCTTGTACTTAAGTCGGCATTGTGCCTTTTGTACTTAATTCCGAAGCAATTTCTGTTTTTCATCGTCAATAAGAAGGTCAGAGGGATACAGTAAACCTGAAGTAAAGAATCGGAATCTATAACGAGTGTCACATGAATGGTTCAAAATATAGACAGTAAGAAGAGTCAGTTTTCTTGTACTTATGTCGGCATTGTACCTTTTGTATTAATTCCGATGCAATTTCTGTGTTCCATCGTCAATAAGAAGGTCAGAGGGATACAGCAAACCAGAAGTGAAGCATCGGAATCTATAACTAGTGTCACAGGAATGGTTCAAAACATAGACAGTAAGAAGAGTCAGTTTTCTTGTACTTAAGTCGGCATTGTGCCTTTTGTATTTACTTCCCATGCAATTTCTGTGTTTCATCGTCAATAAGACGGTCAGTGGGATACAGTAAACCTGAAGTGGAGCATTGGAATCTATAACTAGTGTCACAGGACTGGTTCAAAACATAGACAGTAAGAAGAGTCAGTTTTCTTGTACTTAAGTCGGCATAGTGCCTTTTGTATTTAATTCCGATGCAATATCTGTGTTTCATCGTCAATAGGAAGGTCGGAGGGATACAGTAAACCTGAAGTGAAGCATCGGAATCTATACCTAGTGTCACAGGAATGGTTCAAAACATAGACAGTAAGAAGAGTCAGTTTTCTTGTACTTAAGTCGGCATTGTGTCTTTCGTATTTAATTCCGATGCAATTTCTGTGTTTCATTGTCAATAAGAAGGACAGAGGGATACACTTAACCTGAAGTGAGGCATCAGAATCTATAACTAGTGTCACAGGAGTGGTTCAAAACATTGACAGTAAGATGAGTCAGATTTCTTGTACTTAAGTCGGCATTGTGCCTTTTATATTTAATTCCGATGCAATTTCTGTGTTTCATCGTCAATAAGAAGGTCAGAGGGAAACAGTGAACCTGAAGTGAAGCATCGGAATCTATAACTAGTGTTACAGGAATGGTTCAAATCATAGACAATAAGAAGAATCAGTTATCTTGTACTTAAGTCGGCATTGTGTCTTTTGTACTTAATTCCGAAGCAATTTCTGTGTGTCATCGTCATCAAGAAGGACAGAGGGATACAGTAAACCTGAAGTGATGCATCGGAATCTATAACTAGTGTCACAGGAATGGTTCAAAACATAGACAGTAAGAAGAGTCAGTTTTCTTGTACTTAAGTCGGCATTGTGCCTTTTGTATTTAATTCCGATGCAATATCTGTGTTTCATCGTCTATAAGAAGGTCAGAGGAATACAGTAAACCTGAAGTTAAGCATCGGAATCTATAACTAGTGTAACAGGAATGGTTCAAACATAGACAGTTAGAAGAGTTAGTTTTCTTGTACTTAAGTCGGCATTGTGCCTTTTGTATTTAATTCCGATACAATTTCTGGGTGTCATCGTCAACAAGAAGGTCAGAGGGGTACAGTAAACCTGAAGTGAAGCATCGGAATCTATAACTAGTGTAACAGGAATGGTTCAAACCACAGACAGTAAGAGGAGTCAGTTATCTTGTACTTAAGTCGGCATTGTGCCTTTTGTACTTAATTCCGAAGCAATTTCTGTTTTTCATCGTCAATAAGAAGGTCAGAGGGATACAGTAAACCTGAAGTAAAGAATCGGAATCTATAACGAGTGTCACATGAATGGTTCAAAATATAGACAGTAAGAAGAGTCAGTTTTCTTGTACTTATGTCGGCATTGTACCTTTTGTATTAATTCCGATGCAATTTCTGTGTTCCATCGTCAATAAGAAGGTCAGAGGGATACAGCAAACCAGAAGTGAAGCATCGGAATCTATAACTAGTGTCACAGGAATGGTTCAAAGCATAGACAGTAAGAAGAGTCAGTTTTCTTGTACTTAAGTCGGCATTGTGCCTTTTGTATTTAATTCCGATGCAATTTCTGTGTTTCATCGTCAATAAGAAGGTCAGTGGGATACAGTAAACCAGAAGTGGAGCATTGGAATCTATAACTAGTGTCACAGGACTGGTTCAAAACATAGACAGTAAGAAGAGTCAGTTTTCTTGTACTTAAGTCGGCATAGTGCCTATTGTATTTAATTCCGATGCAATATCTGTGTTTCATCGTCAACAAGAAGTTCAGAGGGATACAGTAAACCTGAAGTGAAGCATCGGAATCTATAACTAGTGTAACAGGAATGGTTCAAACACAGACAGTTAGAAGAGTTAGTTTTCTTGTACTTAAGTCGGCATTGTGCCTTTTGTATTTAATTCCGATGCAATTTCTGGGTGTCATCGTCAACAAGAAGGCCAGAGGGGTACAGTGAACCTGAAGTGAAGCATCGGAATCTATAAGTAGTGTCACAGGAATGGTTTAAACCACAGACAGTAAGAAGAGTCAGTTATCTTGTACTTAAGTCGGCATTGTGCCTTTTGTACTTAATTCCGAAGCAATTTCTGTTTTTCATCGTCAATAAGAAGGTCAGAGGGATACAGTAAACCTGAAGTAAGGCATCGGAATCTATAACGAGTGACATATGAATGGTTCAAAATATAGACAGTAAGAAGAGTCAGTTTTCTTGTACTTATGTCGGCATTGTACCTTTTGTATTAATTCCGATGCAATTTCTGTGTTCCATCGTCAGTAAGAAGGCCAGAGGGATACAGTAAACCAGAAGTGAAGCATCGGAATCTATAACTAGTGTCACAGGAATGGGTCAAAACATAGACAGTAAAAAGAGTCAGTTTTCTTGTACTTAAGTCGGCATTGTGCCTTTTGTATTTAATTCCGATGCAATTTCTGTGTTTCATCGTCAATAAGAAGGTCATTGGGATACAGTAAACCTGAAGTGGAGCATTGGAATCTATAACTAGTGTCACAGGAATGGTTCAAAACATAGACAGTAAGAAGAGTCAGTTTTCTTGTACGTAAGTCGGCATTGTGCCTTTTATATTTAATTCCGATGCAATTTCTGTGTTTCATCGTCAATAAGAAGGTCAGAGGGAAACAGTAAACCTGAAATGAAGCATCGGAATCTATAACTAGTGTCACAGGAATGGTTCAAATCATAGACAATAAGAAGAATCTGTTATCTTGTACTTAAGTCAGCATTGTGTCTTTTATATTTAATTCCGAAGCAATTTCTGTGTTTCATCGTCAATAAGAAGGTCAGAGGAATACAGTAAACCTGAAGTAAAGCATCAGAATCTATAACGAGTGTCACATGAATGGTTCAAAACATAGACAGTAAGAAGAGTCAGTTTTCTTGTACTTAAGTCGGCATTGTGCCTATTGAATTTAATTCCGATGCAATTTCTGTGTTTCATCGTCAATAAGAACATCAGAGGGATACAGTAAACCTGAAGTGAAGCATTGGAATCTATAACTAGTGTCACTGGAATGGTTCAAACCACAGACAGTAAGAAGAGTCAGTTATCTTGTACTTAAGTCGGCATTGTGCCTTTTGTACTTAATTCCGAAGCAATTTCTGTTTTTCATCGTCAATAAGAAGGTCAGAGGGATACAGTAAACCTGAAGTAAGGCATCGGAATCTATAACGAGTGTCATATGAATGGTTCAAAATATAGACAGTAAGAAGAGTCAGTTTTCTTGTACTTAAGTCAGCATTGTGTCTTTTATATTTTATTCCGAAGCAATTTTTGTGTTTCATCGTCAATAAGAAGGTCAGAGGAATACAGTAAACCTGAAGTAAAGCATCAGAATCTATAACGAGTGTCACATGAATGGTTCAAAACATAGACAGTAAGAAGAGTCAATTATCTTGTACTTAAGTCGGCATTGTGCATTTTGTACTTAATTCTGAATCAATTTCTGTGTTTCATCGTCAATAAGAAGGTCAGAGGGATACAGTAATCCTGAAGTAAAACATTGGAATCTGTAACGTGTATCACATGAATGGTTCAAAATATACACAGTAAGAAGAGTCAGTTTTCTTGTACTTAAGTCGGCATTTTACCTTTTGTATTAATTCCGATGCAATTTCTGTGTTTCATCGTCAAGAAGAAGGTCAGAGGGATACAGAAAACCTCAAGTGAAGCATCGGAATCTATAACTAGTGTCTCAGGAATGGTTCAAAACATAGACAGTAAGAAGAGTCAGTTTTCTTGTACTTAAGTCGGCATTGTGCCTTTTGTATTTATTTCCGATGCAATTTCTGTGTTTCATCGTCATCAAGAAGTACAGAGGGATACAGTAAACCTGAAGTGATGCATCGGAATCCATAACTAGTGTCACAGGAATGGTTCAAAACATAGACAGTAAGAAGAGTCAGTTTTCTTGTACTTAAGTCGGCATTGTGCCTTTTGTAATTAATTCCGATGCAATATCTGTGTTTCATCGTTAATAAGAAGGTCAGAGGTATACAGTAAACCTGAAGTGAAGCATCGGAATCTATAACTAGTGTAACAGGAATGGTTCAAACATAGACAGTTAGAAGAGTTAGTTTTCTTGTACTTAAGTCGGCATTGTGCCTTTTGTATTTAATTCCGATGCAATTTCTGGGTGTCATCGTCAACAAGAAGGTCAGGGGAGTACAGTAAACCTAAAGTGAAGCATCGGAATCTATAACTAGTGTAACAGGAATGGTTCAAACCACAGACAGTAAGAAGAGTCAGTTATCTTGTACTTAAGTCGGCATTGTGCTTTTTGTACTTAATTCCGAAGCAATTTCTGTTTTTCATCGTCAATAAGAAGGTCAGAGGGATACAGTAAACCTAAAGTAAAGCATCGGAATCTATAACGAGTGTCACATGAATGGTTCAAAATAAAGACAGTAAGAAGAGTCAGTTTTCTTGAACTTATGTCGGCATTGTACCTTTTGTATTAATTCCGATGCAATTTCTGTGTTCCATCGTCAATAAGAAGGTCAGAGGGATACAGTAAACCTGAAGTAAAGCATCAGAATCTATAACGAGTGTCACATGAATGGTTCAAAACATAGACAGTAAGAAGAGTCAGTTTTCTTGTACTTAAGTCGGCATTGTGCCTTTTATATTTAATTCCGATGCAATTTCTGTGTTTCATCGTCAATAAGAAGGTCAGAGGGAAACAGTAAACCTGAAGTGAAGCATTGGAATCTATAACTAGTGTCACAGGAATGGTTCAAATCATAGACAATAAGAAGAATCAGTTATCTTGTACTTAAGTCGGCATTGTGTCTTTTGTACTTAATTCCGAAGCAATTTCTGTGTTTCATCGTCAATAAGAAGGTCAGAGGAATACAGTAAACCTGAAGTAAAGCATCAGAATCTATAACGAGTGTCACAGGAATGGTTCAAAGCATAGGCAGTAAGAAGAGTCAGTTTTCTTGTACTTGAGTCGGCATTGTGCCTTTTGTATTTAATTCCGATGCAATTTCTGGGTGTCATCGTCAACAAGAAGGTCAGAGGTATACAGTAAACCTGAAGTGAAGCATCGGAATCTATAACTAGTGTCACAGGAATGGTTCAAACCACAGACAGTAAGAAGAGTCAGTTATCTTGTACTGAAGTCGGCAATGTGCCTTTTGTACTTAATTCCGAAGCAATTTCTGTTTTTCATCGTCAATAAGAAGGTCAGAGGGATACAGTAAACCTGAAGTAAAGCATCGGAATCTATAACGAGTGTCACATGAATGGTTCAAAATATAGACAGTAAGAAGAGTCAGTTTTCTTGTACTTATGTCGGCATTGTACCTTTTGTATTAATTCCAATGCAATTTCTGTGTTCCATCGTCAATAAGAAGGTCAGAGGGATACAGTAAACCAGAAGTGAAGCATCGGAATCTGTAACTAGTGTCACAGGAATGGTTCAAAACATAGACAGTAAGAAGAGTCAGTTTTCTTGTACTTAAATCGGCATAGTGCCTTTTGTATTTAATTCCGATGCAATATCTGTGTTTCATCGTCAATAGGAAGGTCGGAGGGATACAGTAAACCTGAAGTGAAGCATCGGAATCTATAACTAGTGTCACAGGAATGGTTCAAAACATAGACAGTAAGAAGAGTCAGTTTTCTTGTACTTAAGTCGGCATTGTGTCTTTTGTATTTAATTCCGATGCAATTTCTGTGTTTCATTGTCAATAAGAAGGACAGAGGGATACAGTTAACCTGAAGTGAGGCATCGGTATCTATAACTAGTGTCACAGGAATGGTTCAAAACATAGTCAGTAAGAAGAGTCAGATTTCTTGTACTTAAGTCGGCATTGTGCCTTTTATATTTAATTCCGATGCAATTTCTGTGTTTCATCGTCAATAAGAAGGTCAGAGGCAAACAGTAAACCTGAAGTGAAGCATCGGAATCTATAACTAGTGTCACAGGAATGGTTCAAATCATAGACAATAAGAAGAATCAGTTATCTTGTACTTAAGTCAGCATTGTGTCTTTTATATTTAATTCCGAAGCAATTTCTGTGTTTCATCGTCAATAAGAAGGTCAGAGGAATACAGTAAACCTGAAGTAAAGCATCAGAATCTATAACGAGTGTCACATGAATGGTTCAAAACATAGACAGTAAGAAGTGTCAGTTTTCTTGTACTTAAGTCGGCATTGTGCCTATTGAATTTAATTCCGATGCAATTTCTGTGTTTCATCGTCAAAAAGAAGGTCAGAGGGAAACAGTAAAAATGAAGTGAAGCACTAGAATCTATAACTAGTGTCACAGGAATTGTTCAAGGCATAGGCAGTAGGAAGAGTCAGTTTTCTTGTACTTGAGTCGGCATTGTGCCATTTGTATTTAATTCCGATGCAATTTCTGTGTTTCATTGTCAATAAGAACATCAGAGGGATACAGTAAACCTGAAGTGAAGCATTGGAATCTATAACTAGTGTCACAGGAATGGTTCAAACCACAGACAGTAAGAAGAGTCAGTTATCTTGTACTTAAGTCGGCATTGTGCATTTTGTACTTAATTCCGAAGCAATTTCTGTGTTTCATCGTCAATAAGAAGGTCAGAGGGATACAGTAAACCTGAAGTGAAGCATCGGAATCCATAACTAGTGTCACAGAAATGGATCAAAACATAGACAGTAAGAAGAGTCAGTTTTCTTGTACTTAAGTCGGCATTGTGCCTTTTCTATTTAATTGCTATGCAATTTCTATGTTTCATCGTCTATAAGTAGGTCGGAGGGATACAGTAAACCTGAAGTGAAGCATCGGAATCTATAACTAGTGTCACAGGAATGGTTCAAATCATTGACAGTAAGAAGAGTCAGATATCTTGTACTTAAGTCGGCATTGTGTCTTTTGTATTTAATTCCGAAGCAATTTCTTTGTTTCATCGTCAATAAGAAGGTCAGAGGGATACAGTAAACCTGAAGTGATGCATCAGAATCTATAACTAGTGTCACAGGAGTGGTTCAAAACATTGACAGTAAGAAGAGTCAGTTTTCTTGTACTTAAGTCGGCATTGTGCCTTTTGTATTTAATTCCGATGCAATTTCTGTGTTTCATCGTCAATAAGAAGGTAAGAGGGATACAGTTAACCTGAAGTGAAGCATCGGTATCTATAACTAGTGTCACAGGAATGGTTCAAAACATAGACAGTAAGAAGAGTCAGATTTCTTGTACTTAAGTCGGAATTGTGCCTTTTATATTTAATTCCGATGCAATTTCTGTGTTTCGTCGTCAATAAGAAGGTCAGAGGGAAGCAGTAAACCTGAAGTGAAGCATCGGAATCTATAACTAGTGTCACAGGAATGGTTCAAATCATAGACAATAAGAAGAATCAGTTATCTTGTACTTAAGTCGGCATTGTGTCTTTTGTATTTAATTCCGAAGCAATTTCTGTGTTTCATCGTCAATAAGAAGGTCAGAGGAATACAGTAAACATGAAGAAAGCATCAGAATCTATAACGAGTGTCAAATGAATGGTTCTAAACATAGACAGTAAGAAGAGTCAGTTTTCTTGTACTTAAGTCGGCATTGTGCCTATTGAATTTAATTCCGGTGCAATTTCTGTGTTTCATCGTCAATAAGAAGGTCAGAGGGAAACAGTAAACCTGAAGTGAAGCATTAGAATCTATAACTAGTGTCACAGGAATGGTTCAAAGCATAGGCAGTAAGAAGAGTCAGTTTTCTTGTACTTGAGTCGGCATTGTGCCTTTTGTATTTAATTCCGATGCAATTTCTGGGTGTCATCGTCAACAAGAAGGTCAGAGGGATACAGTAAACCTGAAGTGAAGCATCGGAATCTATAACTAGTGTCACAGGAATGGTTGAAACCACAGACAGTAACAAGAGTCAGTTATCTTGTACTTAAGTCGGCATTGTGCCTTTTGTACTTAATTCCGAAGCAATTTCTGTTTTTCATCGTCAATAAGAAGGTCAGAGGGATACAGTAAACCTGAAGTAAAGCATCGGAATCTATAACGAGTGTCACATGAATGGTTCAAAATATAGACAGTAAGAAGAGTCAGTTTTCTTGTACTTATGTCGGCATTGTACCTTTTGTATTAATTCCGATGCAATTTCTGTGTTCCATCGTCAATAAGAAGGTCAGAGGGATACAGTAAACCAGAAGTGAAGCATCGGAATCTATAACTAGTGTCACAGGAATGGTTCAAAACATAGACAGTAAGAAGAGTCAGTTTTCTTGTACTTAAGTCGGCATTGTGCCTTTTGTATTTAATTCCGATGCAATTTCTGTGTTTCATCGTCAATAAGAAGGTCGGTGGGATACAGTAAACATGAAGTGGAGTATTGGAATCTGTAACTAGTGTCACAGGACTGGTTCAAAACATAGACAGTAAGAAGAGTCAGTTTTCTTGTACTTAAGTCGGCATTGTGCCTATTGAATTTAATTCCGATGCAATTTCTGTGTTTCATCGTCAAAAAGAAGGTCAGAGGGAAACAGTAAAAATGAAGTGAAGCACTAGAATCTATAACTAGTGTCACAGGAATTGTTCAAGGCATAGGCAGTAGGAAGAGTCAGTTTTCTTGTACTTGAGTCGGCATTGTGCCATTTGTATTTAATTCCGATGCAATTTCTGTGTTTCATTGTCAATAAGAACATCAGAGGGATACAGTAAACCTGAAGTGAAGCATTGGAATCTATAACTAGTGTCACAGGAATGGTTCAAACCACAGACAGTAAGAAGAGTCAGTTATCTTGTACTTAAGTCGGCATTGTGCATTTTGTACTTAATTCCGAAGCAATTTCTGTGTTTCATCGTCAATAAGAAGGTCAGAGGGATACAGTACACCTGAAGTGAAGCATCGGAATCCATAACTAGTGTCACAGAAATGGATCAAAACATAGACAGTAAGAAGAGTCAGTTTTCTTGTACTTAAGTCGGCATTGTGCCTTTTCTATTTAATTGCTATGCAATTTCTATGTTTCATCGTCTATAAGTAGGTCGGAGGGATACAGTAAACCTGAAGTGAAGCATCGGAATCTATAACTAGTGTCACAGGAATGGTTCAAAACATTGACAGTAAGAAGAGTCAGATATCTTGTACTTAAGTCGGCATTGTGTCTTTTGTATTTAATTCCGAAGCAATTTCTTTGTTTCATCGTCAATAAGAAGGTCAGAGGGATACAGTAAACCTGAAGTGATGCATCGGAATCCATAACTAGTGTCACAGGAATGGTTCAAAACATAGACAGTAAGAAGAGTCAGTTTTCTTGTACTTAAGTCGGCATTGTGCCTTTTGTAATTAATTCCGATGCAATATCTGTGTTTCATCGTCAATAAGAAGGTCAGAGGGATACAGTAAACCTGAAGTGAAGCATCGGAATCTATAACTAGTGTCACAGGAATGGTTGAAACCACAGACAGTAACAAGAGTCAGTTATCTTGTACTTAAGTCGGCATTGTGCCTTTTGTACTTAATTCCGAAGCAATTTCTGTTTTTCATCGTCAATAAGAAGGTCAGAGGGATACAGTAAACCTGAAGTAAAGCATCGGAATCTATAACGAGTGTCACATGAATGGTTCAAAATATAGACAGTAAGAAGAGTCAGTTTTCTTGTACTTATGTCGGCATTGTACCTTTTGTATTAATTCCGATGCAATTTCTGTGTTCCATCGTCAATAAGAAGGTCAGAGGGATACAGTAAACCAGAAGTGAAGCATCGGAATCTATAACTAGTGTCACAGGAATGGTTCAAAACATAGACAGTAAGAAGAGTCAGTTTTCTTGTACTTAAGTCGGCATTGTGCCTTTTGTATTTAATTCCGATGCAATTTCTGTGTTTCATCGTCAATAAGAAGGTCGGTGGGATACAGTAAACATGAAGTGGAGTATTGGAATCTGTAACTAGTGTCACAGGACTGGTTCAAAACATAGACAGTAAGAAGAGTCAGTTTTCTTGTACTTAAGTCGGCATAGAGCCTTTTGTATTTAATTCCGATGCAATATCTGTGTTTCATCGTCAATAGGAAGGTCGGAGGGATACTGTAAACCTGAAGTGAAGCATCGGAATCCATACCTAGTGTCACAGGAATGGTTCAAAACATAGACAGTAAGAAGAGTCAGTTTTCTTGTACTTAAGTCGGCATTGTGTCTTTTGTATTTAATTCGGATGCAATTTCTGTGTTTCAATGTCAATAAGAAGGACAGAGGGATACAGTTAACCTGAAGTGAGGCATCAGAATCTATAACTAGTGTCACAGGAGTGGTTCAAAACATTGACATTAAGAAGAGTCAGTTTTCTTGTACTTAAGTCGGCATTGTGCCTTTTGTATTTAATTCCGATCCAATATCTGTGTTTCATCGTCAATAAGAAGGTCAGACTGATACAGTAAACCTGAAGTGAAGCATCGGTATCTATAACTAGTGTCACAGGAATGGTTCAAAACATAGACAGTAAGAAGAGTCAGATTTCTTGTACTTAAGTCGGCAATGTGCCTTTTATATTTAATTCCGATGCAGTTTCTGTGTTTCATCGTCATAAGAAGGTGAGAGGGAAACAGTAAACCTGAAGTGAAGCATCGGAATCTATAACTAGTGTCACAGGAATGGTTCAAATCATAGACAATAAGAAGAATCAGTTATCTTGTACTTAAGTCGGCATTGTGTCTTTTGTATTTAATTCCGAAGCAATTTCTGTGTTTCATCGTCAATAAGAAGGTCAGAGGGAAACAGAAAAACCTGAAGTGAAGCATTAGAATCTATAACTAGTGTCACGGGAAATGGTTCAAAGCATAGGCAGTAAGAAGAGTCAGTTTTCTTGTACTTGAGTCGGCATTGTGCCTTTTGTATTTAATTCCGATGCAATTTCTGTGTTTGATCGTCAATATGAACATCAGAGGGATACAGTAAACCTGAAGTGAAGCATTGGATCTATAACTAGTGTCACAGGAATGGTTCAAAGCATAGGCAGTAAGAAGAGTCAGTTTTCTTGTAATTGAGTCGGCATTGTGCCTTTTGTATTTAATTCCGATGCAATTTTTGGGTGTCATCGTCAATAAGAAGGTCAGAGGGATACAGTAAACCTGAAGTGAAGCATCGGTATCTATAACTAGTGACACAGGAATGGTTCAAAACATAGACAGTAAGAAGAGTCAGATTTCTTGTACTTAAGTCGGCATTGTGCCTTTTATATTTAATTCCGATGCAATTTCTGTGTTTCATCGTCAATAAGAAGGTCAGAGGGAAACAGTAAACCTGAAGTGAAGCATTAGAATCTATAACTAGTGTCACGGGAATGGTTCAAAGCATAGGCAGTAAGAAGAGTCAATTTTCTTGTACTTGAGACGGCATTGTGCCTTTTGTATTTAATTCCGATGCAATATCTGTGTTTCATCGTCAATAGGAAGGTCGGAGGGATACTGTAAACCTGAAGTGAAGCACCGGAATCTATACCTAGTGTCACAGGAATGGTTCAAAACATAGACAGTAAGAAGAGTCAGTTTTCTTGTACTTAAGTCGGCATTGTGTCTTTTGTATTTAATTCCGATGCAATTTCTGTGTTTCATTGTCAATAAGAAGGACAGAGGGATACAGTTCAACTGAAGTGAGGCATCAGAATCTATAACTAGTGTCACAGGAGTGGTTCAAAACATTGACAGTAAGAAGAGTCAGTTTTCTTGTACTTAAGTCGGCATTGTGATTTTTGTATTTAATTCCGATGCAATTTCTGTGTTTCATCGTCAATAAGAAGGTAAGAGGGATACAGTAAACCTGAAGTGAAGCATCGGTATCTATAACTAGTGTCACAGGAATGGTTCAAAACATAGACAGTAAGAAGAGTCAGATTTCTTGTACTTAAGTCGGCATTGAGCCTTTTATATTTAATTCCGATGCAATTTCTGTGTTTCATCGTCAATAAGAAGGTCAGAGGGAAGCAGTAAACCTGAAGTGAAGCATCGGAATCTATAACTAGTGTCACAGGAATGGTTCCAATCATAGACAATAAGAAGAATCAGTTATCTTGTACTTAAGTCGGCATTGTGTCTTTTGTATTTAATTCCGAAGCAATTTCTGTGTTTCATCGTCAATAAGAAGGTCAGAGGAATACAGTAAACATGAAGAAAGCATCAGAATCTATAACGAGTGTCAAATGAATGGTTCAAAACATAGACAGTAAGAAGAGTCAGTTTCCTTGTACTTAAGTCGGCATTGTGCCTATTGAATTTAATTCCGGTGCAATTTCTGTGTTTCATCGTCAATAAGAAGGTCAGAGGGAAACAGAAAACCTGAAGTGAAGCATTAGAATCTATAACTAGTGTCACAGGAATGGTTCAAAGCATAGGCATTAAGAAGAGTCAGTTTTCTTGTACTTGAGTCGGCAGTGTGCCTTTTGTATTTAATTCCGATGCAATTTCTGGGTGTCATCGTCAACAAGAAGGTCAGAGGGATACAGTAAACCTGAAGTGAAGCATCGGAATCTATAACTAGTGTCACAGGAATGGTTGAAACCACAGACAGTAAGAAGAGCCAGTTATCTTGTACTTAAGTCGGCATTGTGCCTTTTGTACTTAATTCCGAAGCAATTTCTGTTTTTCATCGTCAATAAGAAGGTCAGAGGGATACAGTAAACCTGAAGTAAAGCATCGGAATCTATAACGAGTGTCACATGAATGGTTCAAAATATAGACAGTAAGAAGAGTCAGTTTTCTTGTACTTATGTCGGCATTGTACCTTTTGTATTAATTCCGATGCAATTTCTGTGTTCCATCGTCAATAAGAAGGTCAGAGGGATACAGTAAACCAGAAGTGAAGCATCGGAATCTATAACTAGTGTCACAGGAATGGTTCAAAACATAGACAGTAAGAAGAGTCAGTTTTCTTGTACTTAAGTCGGCATTGTGCCTTTTGTATTTAATTCCGATGCAATTTCTGTGTTTCATCGTCAATAAGAAGGTCAGTGGGATACAGTAAACATGAAGTGGAGTATTGGAATCTATAACTAGTGTCACAGGACTGGTTCAAAACATAGACAGTAAGAAGAGTCAGTTTTCTTGTACTTATGTCGGCATAGAGCCTTTTGTATTTAATTCCGATGCAATATCTGTGTTTCATCGTCAATAGGAAGGTCGGAGGGATACAGTAAACCTGAAGTGAAGCATCGGAATCTATACCTAGTGTCACAGGAATGGTTCAAAACATAGACAGTAAGAAGAGTCAGTTTTCTTGTACTTAAGTCGGCATTGTGTCTTTTGTATTTAATTCCGATGCAATTTCTGTGTTTCAATGTCAATAAGAAGGACAGAGGGATACAGTTAACCTGAAGTGAGGCATCAGAATCTATAACTAGTGTCACAGGAGTGGTTCAAAACATTGACAGTAAGAAGAGTCAGTTTTCTTGTACTTAAGTCGGCATTCTGCCTTTTGTATTTAATTCCGATCCAATATCTGTGTTTCATCGCCAATAAGAAGGTCAGACTGATACAGTAAACCTGAAGTGAAGCATCGGTATCTATAACTAGTGTCACAGGAATGGTTCAGAACATAGTCAGTAAGAAGAGTCAGATTTCTTGTACTTAAGTCGGCATTGTGCCTTTTATATTTAATTCCCATGCAATTTCTGTGTTTCATCGTCATAAGAAGGTCAGAGGGAAACAGTAAACCTGAGGTGAAGCATCGGAATCTATAACTAGTGTCACAGGAATGGTTCAAATCATAGACAATAAGAAGAATCTGTTATCTTGTACTTAAGTCGGCATTGTGTCTTTTGTATTTAATTCCAGAGCAATTTCTGTGTTTCATCGTCAATATGAACATCAGAGGGATACAGTAAACCTGAAGTGAAGCATTGGATCTATAACTAGTGTCACAGGAATGGTCCAAATCATTGACAGTAAGAAGAGTCTGTTTTCTTGTGCTTAAGTCGGCATTGCGCCTATTGAATTTAATTCCGATGCAATTTCTGTGTTTCATCGTCAATAAGAAGGTCAGAGGGAAACAGTAAACCTGAAGTGAAGCATCGGTATCTATAACTAGTGTCACAGGAATGGTTCAAAACATAGACACTAAGAAGAGTCAGATTTCTTGTACTTAAGTCGGCAATGTGTCTTTTATATTTAATTCCGATGCAGTTTTTGTGTTTCATCGTCATAAGAAGGTCAGAGGGAAACAGTAAACCTGAAGTGAAGCATCGGAATCTATAACTAGTGTCACAGGAATGGTTCAAATCATAGACAATAAGAAGAATCAGTTATCTTGTACTTAAGTCGGCATTGTGTCTTTTGTATTTAATTCCGAAGCAATTTCTGTGTTTCATCGTCAATAAGAAGGTCAGAGGGAAACAGAAAAACCTGAAGTGAAGCATTAGAATCTATAACTAGTGTCACGGGAAATGGTTCAAAGCATAGGCAGTAAGAAGAGTCAGTTTTCTTGTACTTGAGTCGGCATTGTGCCTTTTGTATTTAATTCCGATGCAATTTCTGTGTTTGATCGTCAATATGAACATCAGAGGGATACAGTAAACCTGAAGTGAAGCATCGGAATCTATAACTAGTGTCACAGGAATGGTTCAAATCATTGACAATAAGAAGAATCAGTTATCTTGTACTTAAGTCGGCATTGTGTTTTTTGTATTTATTTCCGAAGCAATTTCTGTGTTTCATCGTCAATAAGAAGGTCAGAGGAATACAGTAAACCTGAAGTAACGCATCAGAATCTATAACGAGTGTCACATGAATGGTTCAAACCATAGACAGTAAGAAGAGTCAGTTTTCTTGTACTTAAGTCGGCATAGTGCCTTTTGTATTTAATTCCGATGCAATTTCTGTGTTTCATCGTCAATAAGAAGGTAAGAGGGATACAGTAAACCTGAAGTGAAGCATCGGTATCTATAACTAGTGTCACAGGAATGGTTCAAAACATAGACAGTAAGAAGAGTCAGATTTCTTGTACTTAAGTCGGCATTGAGCCTTTTATATTTAATTCCGATGCAATTTCTGTGTTTCATCGTCAATAAGAAGGTCAGAGGGAAGCAGTAAACCTGAAGTGCAGCATCGGAATCTATAACTAGTGTCACAGGAATGGTTCAAATCATAGACAATAAGAAGAATCAGTTATCTTGTACTTAAGTCGGCATTGTGTCTTTTGTATTTAATTCCGAAGCAATTTCTGTGTTTCATCGTCAATAAGACGGTCAGAGGAATACAGTAAACATGAAGAAAGCATCAGAATCTATAACGAGTGTCAAATGAATGGTTCAAAACATAGACAGTAAGAAGAGTCAGTTTCCTTGTACTTAAGTCGGCATTGTGCCTATTGAATTTAATTCCGGTGCAATTTCTGTGTTTCATCGTCAATAAGAAGGTCAGAGGGAAACAGAAAACCTGAAGTGAAGCATTAGAATCTATAACTAGTGTCACAGGAATGGTTCAAAGCATAGGCATTAAGAAGAGTCAGTTTTCTTGTACTTGAGTCGGCAGTGTGCCTTTTGTATTTAATTCCGATGCAATTTCTGGGTGTCATCGTCAACAAGAAGGTCAGAGGGATACAGTAAACCTGAAGTGAAGCATCGGAATCTATAACTAGTGTCACAGGAATGGTTGAAACCACAGACAGTAAGAAGAGTCAGTTATCTTGTACTTAAGTCGGCATTGTGCCTTTTGTACTTAATTCCGAAGCAATTTCTGTTTTTCATCGTCAATAAGAAGGTCAGAGGGATACAGTAAACCTGAAGTAAAGCATCGGAATCTATAACGAGTGTCACATGAATGGTTCAAAATATAGACAGTAAGAAGAGTCAGTTTTCTTGTACTTATGTCGGCATTGTACCTTTTGTATTAATTCCGATGCAATTTCTGTGTTCCATCGTCAATAAGAAGGTCAGAGGGATACAGTAAACCAGAAGTGAAGCATCGGAATCTATAACTAGTGTCACAGGAATGGTTCAAAACATAGACAGTAAGAAGAGTCAGTTTTCTTGTACTTAAGTCGGCATTGTGCCTTTTGTATTTAATTCCGATGCAATTTCTGTGTTTCATCGTCAATAAGAAGGTCAGTGGGATACAGTAAACATGAAGTGGAGTATTGGAATCTATAACTAGTGTCACAGGACTGGTTCAAAACATAGACAGTAAGAAGAGTCAGTTTTCTTGTACTTAAGTCGGCATAGAGCCTTTTGTATTTAATTCCGATGCAATATCTGTGTTTCATCGTCAATAGGAAGGTCGGAGGGATACAGTAAACCTGAAGTGAAGCATCGGAATCTATACCTAGTGTCACAGGAATGGTTCAAAACATAGACAGTAAGAAGAGTCAGTTTTCTTGTACTTAAGTCGGCATTGTGTCTTTTGTATTTAATTCCGATGCAATTTCTGTGTTTCAATGTCAATAAGAAGGACAGAGGGATACAGTTAACCTGAAGTGAGGCATCAGAATCTATAACTAGTGTCACAGGAGTGGTTCAAAACATTGACAGTAAGAAGAGTCAGTTTTCTTGTACTTAAGTCGGCATTCTGCCTTATGTATTTAATTCCGATCCAATATCTGTGTTTCATCGCCAATAAGAAGGTCAGACTGATACAGTAAACCTGAAGTGAAGCATCGGTATCTATAACTAGTGTCACAGGAATGGTTCAGAACATAGTCAGTAAGAAGAGTCAGATTTCTTGTACTTAAGTCGGCATTGTGCCTTTCATATTTAATTCCGATGCAATTTCTGTGTTTCATCGTCATAAGAAGGTCAGAGGGAAACAGTAAACCTGAGGTGAAGCATCGGAATCTATAACTAGTGTCACAGGAATGGTTCAAATCATAGACAATAAGAAGAATCTGTTATCTTGTACTTAAGTCGGCATTGTGTCTTTTGTATTTAATTCCAGAGCAATTTCTGTGTTTCATCGTCAATATGAACATCAGAGGGATACAGTAAACCTGAAGTGAAGCATTGGATCTATAACTAGTGTCACAGGAATGGTTCAAAACATTGACAGTAAGAAGAGTCAGTTTTCTTGTGCTTAAGTCGGCATTGCGCCTATTGAATTTAATTCCGATGCAATTTCTGTGTTTCATCGTCAATAAGAAGGTCAGAGGGAAACAGTAAACCTGAAGTGAAGCATTAGAATCTATAACTAGTGTCACAGGAATGGTTCAAAGCATAGGCAGTAAGAAGAGTCAGTTTTCTTGTACTTGAGTCGGCATTGTGCCTTTTGTATTTAATTCCGATGCAATTTCTGGGTGTCATCGTCAATAAGAAGGTCAGAGGGATACAGTAAACCTGAAGTGAAGCATCGGTATCTATAACTTGTGTCACAGGAATGGTTCAAAACATAGACAGTAAGAAGAGTCAGATTTCTTGTACTTAAGTCGGCATTGTGCCTTTTATATTTAATTCCGATGCAATTTCTGTGTTTCATCGTCAATAAGAAGGTCAGAGGGAAACAGTAAACCTGAAGTGAAGCATTAGAATCTATAACTAGTGTCACGGGAATGGTTCAAAGCATAGGCAGTAAGAAGAGTCAGTTTTCTTGTACTTGAGACGGCATTGTGCCTTTTGTATTTAATTCCGATGCAATATCTGTGTTTCATCGTCAATAGGAAGGTCGGAGGGATACAGTAAACCTGAAGTGAAGCACCGGAATCTATACCTAGTGTCACAGGAATGGTTCAAAACATAGACAGTAAGAAGAGTCAGTTTTCTTGTACTTAAGTCGGCATTGTGTCTTTTGTATTTAATTCCGATGCAATTTCTGTGTTTCATTGTTAATAAGAAGGACAGAGGGATACAGTTCAACTGAAGTGAGGCATCAGAATCTATAACTAGTGTCACTGGAGTGGTTCAAAACATTGACAGTAAGAAGAGTCAGTTTTCTTGTACTTAAGTCGGCATTGTGCCTTTTGTATTTAATTCCGATGCAATTTCTGTGTTTCATCGTCAATAAGAAGGTCAGAGGGATACAGTAAACCTGAAGTGAAGCATCGGCATCTATAACTAGTGTCACAGGAATGGTTCAAAACATAGACAGTAAGAAGAGTCAGATTTCTTGTACTTAAGTCGGCATTGTGCCTTTTATATTTAATTCCGATGCAATTTCTGTGTTTCATCGTCAATAAGAAGGTCAGAGGGAAACAGTAAACCTGAAGTGAAGCATCGGAATCTATAACTAGTGTCAAAGGAATGGTTCAAATCATAGACAATAAGAAGAATCAATTATCTTGTACTTAAGTCGGCATTGTGTTTTTTGTATTTAATTCCGAAGCAATTTCTGTGTTTCATCGTCAATAAGAAGGTCAGAGGAATACAGTGAACCTGAAGTAAAGCATCAGAATCTATAACGAGTGTCACAGGAGTGGTTCAAAGCATAGGCAGTAAGAAGAGTCAGTTTTCTTGTACTTGAGTCGGCATATTGCCTTTTGTATTTAATTCCGATGCAATTTCTGGGTGTCATCGTCAACAAGACGGTCAGAGGGATACATTAAACCTGAAGTGAAGCATCGGAATCTATAACTAGTGTCACAGGAATGGTTCAAACCACAGACAGTAAGAAGAATCAGTTATCTTGTACTTAAGTCGGCATTGTGCCTTTTGTACTTAATTCCGAAGCAATTTCTGTTTTTCATCGTCAATAAGAAGGTCAGAGGGATACAGTAAACCTGAAGTAAAGCATCGGAATCTATAACGAGTGTCACATGAATGGTTCAAAATATAGACAGTAAGAAGAGTCAGTTTTCTTGTACTTACGTCGGCATTGTACCTTTTGTATTAATTCCGATGCAATTTCTGTGTTCCATCGTCAATAAGAAGGTCAGAGGGATACAGTAAACCGGAAGTGAAGCATCGGAATCTATAACTAGTGTCACAGGAATGGTGCAAAACATAGACAGTAAGAAGTGTCAGTTTTCTTGTACTTAAGTCGGCATTGTGCCTTTTGTATTTAATTCCGATGCAATTTCTGTGTTTCATCGTCAATAAGAAGGTCAGTGGGATACAGTAAACCTGAAGTGGAGCATTGGAATCTATAACTAGTGTCACAGGACTGGTTCAAAACATAGACAGTAAGAAGAGTCAGTTTTCTTGTACTTAAGTCGGCATAGTGCCTTTTGTATTTAATTCCGATGCAATATCTGTGTTTCATCGTCAATAGGAAGGTCGGAGGGATACAGTAAACCTGAAGTGAAGCATCGGAATCTATACCTAGTGACACAGGAATGGTTCAAAACATTGACAGTAAGAGAGTCAGTTTTCTTGTACTTAAGTCGGCATTGTGCCTTTTGTATTTAATTCCGATCCAATATCTGTGTTTCATCGTCAATAAGAATGTCAGACTGATACAGTAAACCTGAAGTGAAGCATCGGTATCTATAACTAGTGTCACTGGAATGGTTCAAAACATAGACAGTAAGAAGAGTCAGATTTATTGTACTTAAGTCGGCATTGTGCCTTTTATATTTAATTCCGATGCAATTTCTGTGTTTCATCGTCATAAGAAGGTCAGAGGGAAACCGTAAACCTGAAGTGAAGCATCGGAATCTATAACTAGTGTCACAGGAATGGTTCAAATCATAGACAATAAGAAGAATCAGTTATCTTGTACTTAAGTCGGCATTGTGGCTTTTGTATTTAATTCCGAAGCAATTTCTGTGTTTCATCGTCAATAAGAAGGTCAGAGGAATACAGTAAACCTGAAGTAAAGCATCATAATCTATAACGAGTGTCACATGAATGGTTCAAAACATAGACAGTAAGAAGAGTCAGTTTTCTTGTACTTAAGTCGGCATTGTGCCTATTGAATTTAATTCCGATGCAATTTCTGTGTTCCATCGTCAATAAGAAGGTCAGAGGGAAACAGTAAACCTGAAGTGAAGCATCGGAATCTATAACTAGTGTCACGGGAATGGTTCAAAGCATAGGCAGTAAGAAGAGTCAGTTTTCTTGTACTTGAGTCGGCATTGTGCTTTTGTATTTACTTCCGATGCAATTTCTGTGTTTCATCGTCAATAAGAACATCAGAGGGATACAGTAAACCTGAAGTGAGGCATTGGATCTATAACTAGTGTCACAGGAATGGTTCAAAACATTGACAGTAAGAAGAGTGAGTTTTCTAGTACTTAAGTCGGCATTGTGCCTATTAATTTTAATTCCGATGCAATTTCTGTGTTTCATCGTCAATAAGAAGGTCAGAGGGATACAGTAGACCTGAAGTGAAGCATCGGAATCTATAACTAGTGTCATATGAATGGTTCAAAACATAGACAGTCAGAAGAGTCAGTTTTCTTGTACTTAAGTCGGCATTGTGCCTTTTGTACTTAATTCCGAAGCAATTTTTGTGTTTCATCGTCAATACGAAGGTCAGAGAGATACAGTAAACCTGAAGTAAAGCATCGGAATCTATAACGAGTGTCACATGAATGGTTCAAACTATAGACAGTAACAAAAGTCTGTTTTCTTGTACTTAAGTCGGCATTGTTCTTTTGTAGTAATTCCGATGCAATTTCTGTGTTTCATCGTCAATAAGAAGGTCAGAGGGATACAGTAAACCAGAAGTGAAGCATCTGAATCTATAACTAGTGTCACAGGAATGGTTCAAAACATAGACAGTAAGAAGAGTCAGTTTTCTTGTACTTAAGTCGGCACTGTGCATTTGTATTTAATTCCGATGCAATTTCTGTGTTTCATCGTCAATACGAAGGACAGAGGGATACAGTAAACCTGAAGTGATGCATCGGAATCTATAACTAGTGTCACAGGAATGGTTCAATTCATAGACAGTAAGGGGAGTCAGTTTTCTTGTACATAAGTCGGCATTGTGCCTTTTGTATTTAATTCCGATGCAATATCTGTGTTTCATCGTCAATAAGAAGGTCAGAGGGATCCAGTAAACCTGAAGTAAAGCATCGAAATCTATAACTAGTGTAACAGGAATGGTTCAAACCACAGACAGTAAGAAGAGTCAGTTATCTTGTACTTAAGACGGCATTGTGCCTTTTGTACTTAATTCCGAAGCAATTTCTGTGTTTCATCGTCAGTAAGATGGTCAGAGGGATACAGTAAACCTGAAGTAAAGCATCGGAATCTATAACAAGTGTCACATGAATGGTTCAAAATATAGACAGTAAGAAGAGTCAGTTTGCTTGTACTTAAGTCGGCATTGTACCTTTTGTAATAATTCCGATGCAATTTCTGTGTTTCATCGTCAATAAGAATGTCAGAGGGAAACAGTAAACCTGAAGTGAAGCATCGGAATCTATAACTAGTGTCACAGGAATGGTTCAAAACATAGATCGTAAGAAGAATCAGTTTTCTTGTACTTAAGTCGACATTGTGCGTTTTGTATGTAATTCCGATGCAATATCTGTGTTTCATCGTCAATAAGAAAGTCAGAGGGATACAGCAAACCTGAAGTGAAGCATCGGAATCTATAACTAGTGTCACAGGAATGGTTCAAACATAGACAGTAAGAAGAGTCAGTTTTCTTGTACTTAAGTCGGCATTGTGCTTTTTATATTTAATTCCGATGCAATTTCTGTGTTTCATCGTCAATAAGAAGGTCAGAGGGAAACAGTAAACCTGAAGCGAAGCATCGGAATCTATAACTAGTGTCACAGGAATGGTTCAAATCATAGACAATAAGAAGAATCAGTTATCTTGTACTTAAGTCGGCATTGTGTCTTTTGTATTTAATTCCGAAGCAATTTCTGTGTTTCATCGTCAATAAGAAGGTCAGAGGAATACAGTAAACATGAAGAAAGCATCAGAATCTATAACGAGTGTCAAATGAATGGTTCAAAACATAGACAGTAAGAAGAGTCAGTTTTCTTGTACTTAAGTCGGCATTGTGCATATTGAATTTAATTCCGGTGCAATTTCTGTGTTTCATCGTCAATAAGAAGGTCAGAGGGAAACAGTAAACCTGAAGTGAAGCATTAGAATCTATAACTAGTGTCACAAGACTGGTTCAAAGCATAGGCAGTAAGAAGAGTCAGTTTTCTTGTACTTGAGTCGGCATTGTGCCTTTTGTATTTAATTCCGATGCAATTTCTGGGTGTCATCGTCAGCAAGAAGGTCAGAGGGATACAGTAAACCTGAAGTGAAGCATCGGAATCTATAACTAGTGTCACAGGAATGGTTGAAACCACAGACCGTAAGAAGAGTCAGTTATCTTGTACTTAAGTCGGCATTGTGCATTTTTGTACTTAATTCCGAAGCAATTTCTGTTTTTCATCGTCAATAAGAAGGTCAGAGAGATACAGTAAACCTGAAGTAAAGCATCGGAATCTATAACGAGTGTCACATGAATGGTTCAAAATATAGAAAGTAAGAAGAGTCAGTTATCTTGTACTTAAGTCGGCATTGTGCATTTTTGTACTTAATTCCGAAGCAATTTCAGTTTTTCATCGTCAATAAGAAGGTCAGAGAGATACAGTAAACCTGAAGTAAAGCATCGGAATCTATAACGAGTGTCACATGAATGGTTCAAAGTTTAGACAGTAAGAAAAGTCAGTTTTCTTGTACTTAAGTCGGCATTGTTCTTTTGTAGTAATTCCGATGCAATTTCTGTGTTTCATCGTCAATAAGAAGGTCAGAGGGATACAGTAAACCAGAAGTGAAGCATCTGAATCTATAACTAGTGTCACAGGAATGGTTCAAAACATAGACAGTAAGAAGAGTCAGTTTTCTTGTACTTAAGTCGGCATTGTGCATTTGTATTTAATTCCGATGCAATTTCTGTGTTTCATCGTCAATACGAATTACAGAGGGATACAGTAAACCTGAAGTGATGCATCGGAATCTATAACTAGTGTCACAGGAATGGTTCAATTCATAGACAGTAAGGGGAGTCAGTTTTCTTGTACATAAGTCGGCATTGTGCCTTTTGTATTTAATTCCGATGCAATATCTGTGTTTCATCGTCAATAAGAAGGTCAGAGGGATCCAGTAAACCTGAAGTAAAGCATCGAAATCTATAACTAGTGTAACAGGAATGGTTCAAACCACAGACAGTAAGAAGAGTCAGTTATCTTGTACTTAAGACGGCATTGTGCCTTTTGTACTTAATTCCGAAGCAATTTCTGTGTTTCATCGTCAGTAAGATGGTCAGAGGGATACAGTAAACCTGAAGTAAAGCATCGGAATCTATAACAAGTGTCACATGAATGGTTCAAAATATAGACAGTAAGAAGAGTCAGTTTGCTTGTACTTAAGTCGGCATTGTACCTTTTGTAATTATTCCGATGCAATTTCTGTGTTTCATCGTCAATAAGAATGTCAGAGGGAAACAGTAAACCTGAAGTGAAGCATCGGAATCTATAACTAGTGTCACAGGAATGGTTCAAAACATAGATCGTAAGAAGAATCAGTTTTCTTGTACTTAAGTCGGCATTGTGCGTTTTGTATGTAATTCCGATGCAATATCTGTGTTTCATCGTCAATAAGAAAGTCAGAGGGATACAGCAAACCTGAAGTGAAGCATCGGAATCTATAACTAGTGTCACAGGAATGGTTCAAACATAGACAGTAAGAAGAGTCAGTTTTCTTGTACTTAAGTCGGCATTGTGCCTTTTATATTTAATTCCGATGCAATTTCTGTGTTTCATCGTCAATAAGAAGGTCAGAGGGAAACAGTAAACCTGAAGCGAAGCATCGGAATCTATAACTAGTGTCACAGGAATGGTTCAAATCATAGACAATAAGAAGAATCAGTTATCTTGTACTTAAGTCGGCATTGTGTCTTTTGTATTTAATTCCGAAGCAATTTCTGTGTTTCATCGTCAATAAGAAGGTAGGAGGAATACAGTAAACATGAAGAAAGCATCAGAATCTATAACGAGTGTCAAATGAATGGTTCAAAACATAGACAGTAAGAAGAGTCAGTTTTCTTGTACTTAAGTCGGCATTGTGCTTATTGAATTTAATTCCGGTGCAATTTCTGTGTTTCATCGTCAATAAGAAGGTCAGAGGGAAACAGTAAACCTGAAGTGAAGCATTAGAATCTATAACTAGTGTCACAAGACTGGTTCAAAGCATAGGCAGTAAGAAGAGTCAGTTTTCTTGTACTTGAGTCGGCATTGTGCCTTTTGTATTTAATTCCGATGCAATTTCTGGGTGTCATCGTCAACAAGAAGGTCAGAGGGATACAGTAAACCTGAAGTGAAGCATCGGAATCTATAACTTGTGTCACAGGAATGGTTGAAACCACAGACAGTAAGAAGAGTCAGTTATCTTGTACTTAAGTCGGCATTGTGCATTTTTGTACTTAATTCCGAAGCAATTTCTGTTTTTCATCGTCAATAAGAAGGTCAGAGAGATACAGTAAACCTGAAGTAAAGCATCGGAATCTATAACGAGTGTCACATGAATGGTTCAAAATATAGAAAGTAAGAAGAGTCAGTTTTCTTGTACTTATGTCGGCATTGTACCTTTTGTATTAATTCCGATGCAATTTCTGTGTTCCATCGTCAATAAGAAGGTCAGAGGGATACAGTAAACCAGAAGTGAAGCATCGGAATCTATAACTAGTGTCACAGGAATGGTTCAAAACATAGACAGTAAGAAGAGTCAGTTTTCTTGTACTTAAGTCGGAATTGTGCCTTTTGTATTTAATTCCGATGCAATTTCTGTGTTTCATCGTCAATAAGAAGGTCAGTGGGATACAGTAAACATGAAGTGGAGTATTGGAATCTGTAACTAGTGTCACAGGACTGGTTCAAAACATAGACAGTAAGAAGAGTCAGTTTTCTTGTACTTAAGTCGGCATAGAGCCGTTTGTATTTAATTCCGATGCAATATCTGTGTTTCATCGTCAATAGGAAGGTCGGAGGGATACAGTAAACCTGAAGTGAAGCATCGGAATCTATACCTTGTGTCACAGGAATGGTTCAAAACATTGACAGTAAGAAGAGTCAGTTTTCTTGTACTTAAGTCGGCATTGTGTCTTTTGTATTTAATTCCGATGCAATTTCTGTGTTTCAATGTCAATAAGAAGGACAGAGGGATACAGTTAACCTGAAGTGAGGCATCAGAATCTATAACTAGTGTCACAGGAGTGGTTCAAATCATTGACAGTAAGAAGAGTCAGTTTTCTTGTACTTAAGTCGGCATTGTGCCTTTTGTATTTAATTCCGATCCAATATCTGTGTTTCATCGTCAATAAGAAGGTCAGACTGATACAGTAAACCTGAAGTGAAGCTTCGGTATCTATAACTAGTGTCACAGGAATGGTTCAAAACATAGACAGTAAGAAGAGTCAGATTTCTTGTACTTAAGTCGGCATTGTGCCTTTTATATTTAATTCCGATGCAATTTCTGTGTTTCATCGTCATAAGAAGGTCAGAGGGAAACAGTAAACCTGAAGTGAAGCATCGGAATCTATAACTAGTGTCACAGGAATGGTTCAAATCATAGACAATAAGAAGAATCAGTTATCTTGTACTTAAGTCGGCATTGTGTCTTTTGTATTTAATTCCGAAGCAATTTCTGTGTTTCATCGTCAATAAGAAGGTCAGAGGGAAACAGTAAACCTGAAGTGAAGCATTAGAATCTATAACTAGTGTCACGGGAATGGTTCAAAGCATAGGCAGTAAGAAGAGTCAGTTTTCTTGTACTTGAGTCGGCATTGTGCCTTTTGTATTTAATTCCGATGCAATTTCTGTGTTTGATCGTCAATATGAACATCAGAGGGATACAGTAAACCTGAAGTGAAGCATTGGATCTATAACTAGTGTCACAGGAATGGTTCAAAACATTGACAGTAAGAAGAGTCAGTTTTCTTGTACTTAAGTCTGCATTGTGCCTATTGAATTTAATTCCGATGCAATTTCTGTGTTTCATCGGCAATAAGAAGGTCAGAGGGAAAAAGTAAACCTGAAGTGAAGCATTAGAATCTATAACTAGTGTCACAGGAATGGTTCAAAGCATAGGCAGTAAGAAGAGTCAGTTTTCTTGTACTTGAGTCGGCATTGTGCCTTTTGTATTTAATTCCGATGCAATTTCTGGGTGTCATCGTCAATAAGAAGGTCAGAGGGATACAGTAAACCTGAAGTGAATCATCGGTATCTATAACTAGTGTCACAGGAATGGTTCAAAACATAGACAGTGAGAAGAGTCAGATTTCTTGTACTTAAGTCGGCATTGTGCCTTTTATATTTAATTCCGATGCAATTTCTGTGTTTCATCGTCAATAAGAAGGTCAGAGGGAAACAGTAAACCTGAAGTGAAGCATTAGAATCTATAACTAGTGTCACGGGAATGGTTCAAAGCATAGGCAGTAAGAAGAGTCAGTTTCATTGTACTTGAGACGGCATTGTGCCTTTTGTATTTAATTCCGATGCAATATCTGTGTTTCATCGTCAATAGGAAGGTCGGAGGGATACAGTAAACCTGAAGTGAAGCACCGGAAACTATACCTAGTGTCACAGGAATGGTTCAAAACATAGACAGTAAGAAGAGTCAGTTTTCTTGTACTTAAGTCGGCATTGTGTCTTTTGTATTTAATTCCGATGCAATTTCTGTGTTTCATTGTCAATAAGAAGGACAGAGGGATACAGTTCAACTGAAGTGAGGCATCAGAATCTATAACTAGTGTCACAGGAGTGGTTCAAAACATTGACAGTAAGAAGAGTCAGTTTTCTTGTACTTAAGTCGGCATTGTGCCTTTTGTATTAATTCCGATGCAATTTCTGTGTTTCATCGTCAATAAGAAGGTCAGAGGGATACAGTAAACCTGAAGTGAAGCATCGGTATCTATAACTAGTGTCACAGGAATGGTTCAAAACATAGACAGTAAGAAGAGTCAGATTTCTTGTATTTAAGTCGGCATTGTGCCTTTTATATTTAATTCCGATGCAATTTCTGTGTTTCATCGTCAATAAGAAAGTCAGAGGGATACAGCAAACCTGAAGTGAAGCACCGGAAACTATACCTAGTGTCACAGGAATGGTTCAAAACATAGACAGTAAGAAGAGTCAGTTTTCTTGTACTTAAGTCGGCATTGTGTCTTTTGTATTTAATTCCGATGCAATTTCTGTGTTTCATCGTCAATAAGAAGGTCAGAGGGATACAGTAAACCTGAAGTGAAGCATCGGTATCTATAACTAGTGTCACAGGAATGGTTCAAAACATAGACAGTAAGAAGAGTCAGATTTCTTGTATTTAAGTCGGCATTGTGCCTTTTATATTTAATTCCGATGCAATTTCTGTGTTTCATCGTCAATAAGAAGGTCAGAGGGAAACAGTAAACCCGAAGTGAGGCATCGGAATCTATAACTAGTGTCACAGGAATGGTTCAAATCATAGACAATAAGAAGAATCAGTTATCTTCTACTTAAGTCGGCATTGTGTTTTTTGTATTTAATTCCGAAGCAATTTCTGTGTTTCATCGTCAATAAGAAGGTCAGAGGAATACAGTAAACCTGAAGGAACGCATCAGAATCTATAACGAGTGTCACATGAATGGTTCAAACCGTAGACAGTAAGAAGAGTTAGTTTTCTTGTACTTAAGTCGGCATTGTGCCTTTTGTATTTAATTGCGATGCAATTTATGTGTTTCATCGTCAATAAGAAGGTAAGAGGGATACAGTAAACCTGAAGTGAAGCATCGGTATCTATAACTAGTGTCACAGGAATGGTTCAAAACATAGACAGTAAGAAGAGTCAGATTTCTTGTACTTAAGTCGGCATTGTGCCTTTTATATTTAATTCCGATGCAATTTCTGTGTTTCATCGTCAATAAGAAAGTCAGAGGGATACAGCAAACCTGAAGTGAAGCATCGGAATCTATAACTAGTGTCACAGGAATGGTTCAAACATAGACAGTAAGAAGAGTCAGTTTTCTTGTACTTAAGTCGGCATTGTGCCTTTTATATTTAATTCCGATGCAATTTCTGTGTTTCATCGTCAATAAGAAGGTCAGAGGGAAACAGTAAACCTGAAGCGAAGCATCGGAATCTATAACTAGTGTCACAGGAATGGTTCAAATCATAGACAATAAGAAGAATCAGTTATCTTGTACTTAAGTCGGCATTGTGTCTTTTGTATTTAATTCCGAAGCAATTTCTGTGTTTCATCGTCAATAAGAAGGTCAGAGGAATACAGTAAACATGAAGAAAGCATCAGAATCTATAACGAGTGTCAAATGAATGGTTCAAAACATAGACAGTAAGAAGAGTCAGTTTTCTTGTACTTAAGTCGGCATTGTGCTTATTGAATTTAATTCCGGTGCAATTTCTGTGTTTCATCGTCAATAAGAAGGTCAGAGGGAAACAGTAAACCTGAAGTGAAGCATTAGAATCTATAACTAGTGTCACAGGAATGGTTCAAATCATAGACAATAAGAAGAATCAGTTATCTTGTACTTAAGTCGGCATTGTGTCTTTTGTATTTAATTCCGAAGCAATTTCTGTGTTTCATCGTCAATAAGAAGGTCAGAGGAATACAGTAAACATGAAGAAAGCATCAGAATCTATAACGAGTGTCAAATGAATGGTTCAAAACATAGACAGTAAGAAGAGTCAGTTTTCTTGTACTTAAGTCGGCATTGTGCTTATTGAATTTAATTCCGGTGCAATTTCTGTGTTTCATCGTCAATAAGAAGGTCAGAGGGAAACAGTAAACCTGAAGTGAAGCATTAGAATCTATAACTAGTGTCACAAGACTGGTTCAAAGCATAGGCAGTAAGAAGAGTCAGTTTTCTTGTACTTGAGTCGGCATTGTGCCTTTTGTATTTAATTCCGATGCAATTTCTGGGTGTCATCGTCAACAAGAAGGTCAGAGGGATACAGTAAACCTGAAGTGAAGCATCGGAATCTATAACTTGTGTCACAGGAATGGTTGAAACCACAGACAGTAAGAAGAGTCAGTTATCTTGTACTTAAGTCGGCATTGTGCATTTTTGTACTTAATTCCGAAGCAATTTCTGTTTTTCATCGTCAATAAGAAGGTCAGAGAGATACAGTAAACCTGAAGTAAAGCATCGGAATCTATAACGAGTGTCACATGAATGGTTCAAAATATAGAAAGTAAGAAGAGTCAGTTTTCTTGTACTTATGTCGGCATTGTACCTTTTGTATTAATTCCGATGCAATTTCTGTGTTCCATCGTCAATAAGAAGGTCAGAGGGATACAGTAAACCAGAAGTGAAGCATCGGAATCTATAACTAGTGTCACAGGAATGGTTCAAAACATAGACAGTAAGAAGAGTCAGTTTTCTTGTACTTAAGTCGGAATTGTGCCTTTTGTATTTAATTCCGATGCAATTTCTGTGTTTCATCGTCAATAAGAAGGTCAGTGGGATACAGTAAACATGAAGTGGAGTATTGGAATCTGTAACTAGTGTCACAGGACTGGTTCAAAACATAGACAGTAAGAAGAGTCAGTTTTCTTGTACTTAAGTCGGCATAGAGCCTTTTGTATTTAATTCCGATGCAATATCTGTGTTTCATCGTCAATAGGAAGGTCGGAGGGATACAGTAAACCTGAAGTGAAGCATCGGAATCTATACCTAGTGTCACAGGAATGGTTCAAAACATTGACAGTAAGAAGAGTCAGTTTTCTTGTACTTAAGTCGGCATTGTGTCTTTTGTATTTAATTCCGATGCAATTTCTGTGTTTCAATGTCAATAAGAAGGACAGAGGGATACAGTTAACCTGAAGTGAGGCATCAGAATCTATAACTAGTGTCACAGGAGTGGTTCAAATCATTGACAGTAAGAAGAGTCAGTTTTTTGTACTTAAGTCGGCATTGTGCCTTTTGTATTTAATTCCGATCCAATATCTGTGTTTCATCGTCAATAAGAAGGTCAGACTGATACAGTAAACCTGAAGTGAAGCTTCGGTATCTATAACTAGTGTCACAGGAATGGTTCAAAACATAGACAGTAAGAAGAGTCAGATTTCTTGTACTTAAGTCGGCATTGTGCCTTTTATATTTAATTCCGATGCAATTTCTGTGTTTCATCGTCATAAGAAGGTCAGAGGGAAACAGTAAACCTGAAGTGAAGCATCGGAATCTATAACTAGTGTCACAGGAATGGTTCAAATCATAGACAATAAGAAGAATCAGTTATCTTGTACTTAAGTCGGCATTGTGTCTTTTGTATTTAATTCCGAAGCAATTTCTGTGTTTCATCGTCAATAAGAAGGTCAGAGGGAAACAGTAAACCTGAAGTGAAGCATTAGAATCTATAACTAGTGTCACGGGAATGGTTCAAAGCATAGGCAGTAAGAAGAGTCAGTTTTCTTGTACTTAAGTCGGCATTGTGCCTTTTGTATTTAATTCCGATGCAATTTCTGTGTTTGATCGTCAATATGAACATCAGAGTGATACAGTAAACCTGAAGTGAAGCATTGGATCTATAACTAGTGTCACAGGAATGGTTCAAAACATTGACAGTAAGAAGAGTCAGTTTTCTTGTACTTAAGTCTGCATTGTGCCTATTGAATTTAATTCCGATGCAATTTCTGTGTTTCATCGTCAATAAGAAGGTCAGAGGGAAAAAGTAAACCTGAAGTGAAGCATTAGAATCTATAACTAGTGTCACAGGAATGGTTCAAAGCATAGGCAGTAAGAAGAGTCAGTTTTCTTGTACTTGAGTCGGCATTGTGCCTTTTGTATTTAATTCCGATGCAATTTCTGGGTGTCATCGTCAATAAGAAGGTCAGAGGGATACAGTAAACCTGAAGTGAATCATCGGTATCTATAACTAGTGTCACAGGAATGGTTCAAAACATAGACAGTGAGAAGAGTCAGATTTCTTGTACTTAAGTCGGCATTGTGCCTTTTATATTTAATTCCGATGCAATTTCTGTGTTTCATCGTCAATAAGAAGGTCAGAGGGAAACAGTAAACCTGAAGTGAAGCATTAGAATCTATAACTAGTGTCACGGGAATGGTTCAAAGCATAGGCAGTAAGAAGAGTCAGTTTCATTGTACTTGAGACGGCATTGTGCCTTTTGTATTTAATTCCGATGCAATATCTGTGTTTCATCGTCAATAGGAAGGTCGGAGGGATACAGTAAACCTGAAGTGAAGCACCGGAAACTATACCTAGTGTCACAGGAATGGTTCAAAACATAGACAGTAAGAAGAGTCAGTTTTCTTGTACTTAAGTCGGCATTGTGTCTTTTGTATTTAATTCCGATGCAATTTCTGTGTTTCATTGTCAATAAGAAGGACAGAGGGATACAGTTCAACTGAAGTGAGGCATCAGAATCTATAACTAGTGTCACAGGAGTGGTTCAAAACATTGACAGTAAGAAGAGTCAGTTTTCTTGTACTTAAGTCGGCATTGTGCCTTTTGTATTTAATTCCGATGCAATTTCTGTGTTTCATCGTCAATAAGAAGGTCAGAGGGATACAGTAAACCTGAAGTGAAGCATCGGTATCTATAACTAGTGTCACAGGAATGGTTCAAAACATAGACAGTAAGAAGAGTCAGATTTCTTGTATTTAAGTCGGCATTGTGCCTTTTATATCTAATTCCGATGCAATTTCTGTGTTTCATCGTCAATAAGAAGGTCAGAGGGAAACAGTAAACCCGAAGTGAGGCATCGGAATCTATAACTAGTGTCACAGGAATGGTTCAAATCATAGACAATAAGAAGAATCAGTTATCTTCTACTTAAGTCGGCATTGTGTTTTTTGTATTTAATTCCGAAGCAATTTCTGTGTTTCATCGTCAATAAGAAGGTCAGAGGAATACAGTAAACCTGAAGGAACGCATCAGAATCTATAACGAGTGTCACATGAATGGTTCAAACCGTAGACAGTAAGAAGAGTTAGTTTTCTTGTACTTAAGTCGGCATTGTGCCTTTTGTATTTAATTGCGATGCAATTTATGTGTTTCATCGTCAATAAGAAGGTAAGAGGGATACAGTAAACCTGAAGTGAAGCATCGGTATCTATAACTAGTGTCACAGGAATGGTTCAAAACATAGACAGTAAGAAGAGTCAGATTTCTTGTACTTAAGTCGGCATTGTGCCTTTTATATTTAATTCCGATGCAATTTCTGTGTTTCATCGTCAATAAGAAGGTCAGAGGGAAGCAGTAAACCTGAAGTGAAGCATCGGAATCTATAACTAGTGTCACAGGAATGGTTCAAATCATAGACAATAAGAAGAATCAGTTATCTTGTACTTAAGTCGGCATTGTGTCTTTTGTATTTAATTCCGAAGCAAGTTCTGTGTTTCATCGTCAATAAGAAGGTCAGAGGAATACAGTACACATGAAGAAAGCATCAGAATCTATAACGAGTGTCAAATGAATGCTTCAAAACATAGACAGTAAGAAGAGTCAGTTTTCTTGTACTTAAGTCGGCATTGTGCCTATTGAATTTAATTCCGGTGCAATTTCTGTGTTTCATCGTCAATAAGAAGGTCAGAGGGAAACAGAAAACCTGAAGTGAAGCATTAGAATCTATAACTAGTGTCACAGGAATGGTTCAAAGCATAGGCAGTAAGAAGGGTCAGTTTTCTTGTAATTGAGTCGGCATTGTGCCTTTTGTATTTAATTCCGATGCAATATCTGGGTGTCATCGTCAACAAGAAGGTCAGAGGGATACAGTATACCTGAAGTGAAGCATCGGAATCTATAACTAGTGTCACAGGAATAGTTGAAACCACAGACAGTAAGAAGAGTCAGTTATCTTGTACTTAAGTCGGCATTGTGCCTTTTGTACTTAATTCCGAAGCAATTTCTGTTTTTCATCGTCAATAAGAAGGTCAGAGGGATACAGTTAACCTGAAGTAAAGCATCGGAATCTATAACGAGTGTCACATGAATGGTTCAAAATATAGACAGTAAGAAGAGTCAGTTTTCTTGTACTTACGTCGGCATTGTACCTTTTGTATTAATTCCGATGCAATTTCTGTGTTCCATCGTCAATAAGAAGGTCAGAGGGATACAGTAAACCAGAAGTGAAGCATCGGAATCTATAACTAGTGTCACAGGAATGGTTCAAAACATAGACAGTAAGAAGAGTCAGTTTTCTTGTACTTAAGTCGGCATTGTGCCTTTTGTATTTAATTCCGATGCAATTTCTGTGTTTCATCGTCAATAAGAAGGTCAGTGGGATACAGTAAACATGAAGTGGAGTATTGGAATCTATAACTAGTGTCACAGGACTGGTTCAAAACATAGACAGTAAGAAGAGTCAGTTTTCTTGTACTTAAGTCGGCATAGAGCCTTTTGTAGTTAATTCCGATGCAATATCTGTGTTTCATCGTCAATAGGAAGGTCGGAGGGATACAGTAAACCAGAAGTGAAGCATCGGAATCTATACCTAGTGTCACAGGAATGGTTCAAAACATAGACAGTAAGAAGAGTCAGTTTTCTTGTACTTAAGTCGGCATTGTGTCTTTTGTATTTAATTCCGATGCAATTTCTGTGTTTCAATGTCAATAAGAAGGACAGAAGGATACAGTTAACCTGAAATGAGGCATCAGAATCTATAACTAGTGTCACAGGAGTGGTTCAAAACATTGACAGTAAGAAGAGTCAGTTTTCTTGTACTTAAGTCGGCATTGTGCCTTTTGTATTTAATTCCGATCCAATATCTGTGTTTCATCGTCAATAAGAAGGTCAGACTGATACAGTAAACCTGAAGTGAAGCATCGGTATCTATAACTAGTGTCACAGGAATGGTTCAAAACATAGTCAGTAAGAAGAGTCAGTTTTCTTGTACTTAAGTCGGCATTGTGCCTTTTGTATTTAATTCCGATCCAATATCTGTGTTTCATCGTCAATAAGAAGGTCAGAGGGAAACAGTAAACCTGAAGTGAAGCATTAGAATCTATAACTAGTGTCACGGGAATGGTTCAAAGCATAGGCAGTAAGAAGAGTCAGTTTTCTTGTACTTGAGTCGGCATTGTGCCTTTTGTATTTAATTCCGATGCAATTTCGGTGTTTGTTCGTCAATATGAACATCAGAGGGATACAGTAAACCTGAAGTGAAGCATTGGATCTATAACTAGTGTCACAGGAATGGTTCAAAACATTGACAGTAAGAAGAGTCAGTTTTCTTGTACTTAAGTCGGCATTGTGCCTATTGAATTTAATTCCGATGCAATTTCTGTGTTTCATCGTCAATAAGAAGGTCAGAGGGAAACAGTAAACCTGAAGTGAAGCATTAGAATCTATAACTAGTGTCACAGGAATGGTTCAAAGCATAGGCAGTAAGAAGAGTCAGTTTTCTTGTACTTGAGTCGGCATTGTGCCTTTTGTATTTAATTCCGATGCAATTTCTGGGTGTCATCGTCAATAAGATGGTCAGAGGGATACAGTAAACCAGAAGTGAAGCATCGGAATCTATAACTAGTGTCACAGGAATGGTTCAAAACATAGACAGTAAGAAGAGTCAGTTTTCTTGTACTTAAGTCGGAATTGTGCCTTTTGTATTTAATTCCGATGCAATTTCTGTGTTTCATCGTCAATAAGAAGGTCAGTGGGATACAGTAAACATGAAGTGGAGTATTGGAATCTGTAACTAGTGTCACAGGACTGGTTCAAAACATAGACAGTAAGAAGAGTCAGTTTTCTTGTACTTAAGTCGGCATAGAGCCTTTTGTATTTAATTCCGATGCAATATCTGTGTTTCATCGTCAATAGGAAGGTCGGAGGGATACAGTAAACCTGAAGTGAAGCATCGGAATCTATACCTAGTGTCACAGGAATGGTTCAAAACATTGACAGTAAGAAGAGTCAGTTTTCTTGTACTTAAGTCGGCATTGTGTCTTTTGTATTTAATTCCGATGCAATTTCTGTGTTTCAATGTCAATAAGAAGGACAGAGGGATACAGTTAACCTGAAGTGAGGCATCAGAATCTATAACTAGTGTCACAGGAGGGGTTCAAATCATTGACAGTAAGAAGAGTCAGTTTTCTTGTACTTAAGTCGGCATTGTGCCTTTTGTATTTAATTCCGATCCAATATCTGTGTTTCATCGTCAATAAGAAGGTCAGACTGATACAGTAAACCTGAAGTGAAGCTTCGGTATCTATAACTAGTGTCACAGGAATGGTTCAAAACATAGACAGTAAGAAGAGTCAGATTTCTTGTACTTAAGTCGGCATTGTGCCTTTTATATTTAATTCCGATGCAATTTCTGTGTTTCATCGTCATAAGAAGGTCAGAGGGAAACAGTAAACCTGAAGTGAAGCATCGGAATCTATAACTAGTGTCACAGGAATGGTTCAAATCATAGACAATAAGAAGAATCAGTTATCTTGTACTTAAGTCGGCATTGTGTCTTTTGTATTTAATTCCGAAGCAATTTCTGTGTTTCATCGTCAATAAGAAGGTCAGAGGGAAACAGTAAACCTGAAGTGAAGCATTAGAATCTATAACTAGTGTCACGGGAATGGTTCAAAGCATAGGCAGTAAGAAGAGTCAGTTTTCTTGTACTTGAGTCGGCATTGTGCCTTTTGTATTTAATTCCGATGTAATTTCTGTGTTTGATCGTCAATATGAACATCAGAGGGATACAGTAAACCTGAAGTGAAGCATTGGATCTATAACGAGTGTCACAGGAATGGTTCAAAACATTGACAGTAAGAAGAGTCAGTTTTCTTGTACTTAAGTCGGCATTGTGCCTATTGAATTTAATTCCGATGCAATTTCTGTGTTTCATCGTCAATAAGAAGGTCAGAGGGAAAAAGTAAACCTGAAGTGAAGCATTAGAATCTATAACTAGTGTCACAGGAATGGTTCAAAGCATAGGCAGTAAGAAGAGTCAGTTTTCTTGTACTTGAGTCGGCATTGTGCCTTTTGTATTTAATTCCGATGCAATTTCTGGGTGTCATCGTCAATAAGAAGGTCAGAGGGATACAGTAAACCTGAAGTGAATCATCGGTATCTATAACTAGTGTCACAGGAATGGTTCAAAACATAGACAGTAAGAAGAGTCAGATTTCTTGTACTTATGTCGGCATTGTGCCTTTTGTATTTAATTCCGATGCAATTTCTGTGTTTCATCGTCAATAAGAAGGTCAGAGGGAAACAGTAAACCTGAAGTGAAGCATTAGAATCTATAACTAGTGTCACGGGAATGGTTCAAAGCATAGGCAGTAAGAAGAGTCAGTTTCCTTGTACTTGAGACGGCATTGTGCCTTTTGTATTTAATTCCGATGCAATATCTGTGTTTCATCGTCAATAGGAAGGTCGGAGGGATACAGTAAACCTGAAGTGAAGCACCGGAAACTATACCTAGTGTCACAGGAATGGTTCAAAACATAGACAGTAAGAAGAGTCAGTTTTCTTGTACTTAAGTCGGCATTGTGTCTTTTGTATTTAATTCCGATGCAATTTCTGTGTTTCATTGTCAATAAGAAGGACAGAGGGATACAGTTCAACTGAAGTGAGGCATCAGAATCTATAACTAGTGTCACAGGAGTGGTTCAAAACATTGACAGTAAGAAGAGTCAGTTTTCTTGTACTTAAGTCGGCATTGTGCCTTTTGTATTTAATTCCGATGCAATTTCTGTGTTTCATCGTCAATAAGAAGGTCAGAGGGATACAGTAAACCTGAAGTGAAGCATCGGTATCTATAACTAGTGTCACAGGAATGGTTCAAAACATAGACAGTAAGAAGAGTCAGATTTCTTGTATTTAAGTCGGCATTGTGCCTTTTATATTTAATTCCGATGCAATTTCTGTGTTTCATCGTCAATAAGAAGGTCAGAGGGAAACAGTAAACCCGAAGTGAGGCATCGGAATCTATAACTAGTGTCACAGGAATGGTTCAAATCATAGACAATAAGAAGAATCAGTTATCTTCTACTTAAGTCGGCATTGTGTTTTTTGTATTTAATTCCGAAGCAATTTCTGTGTTTCATCGTCAATAAGAAGGTCAGAGGAATACAGTAAACCTGAAGGAACGCATCAGAATCTATAACGAGTGTCACATGAATGGTTCAAACCATAGACAGTAAGAAGAGTTAGTTTTCTTGTACTTAAGTCGGCATTGTGCCTTTTGTATTTAATTGCGATGCAATTTATATGTTTCATCGTCAATAAGAAGGTAAGAGGGATACAGTAAACCTGAAGTGAAGCATCGGTATCTATAACTAGTGTCACAGGAATGGTTCAAAACATAGACAGTAAGAAGAGTCAGATTTCTTGTACTTAAGTCGGCATTGTGCCTTTTATATTTAATTCCGATGCAATTTCTGTGTTTCATCGTCAATAAGAAGGTCAGAGGGAAGCAGTAAACCTGAAGTGAAGCATCGGAATCTATAACTAGTGTCACAGGAATGGTTCAAATCATAGACAATAAGAAGAATCAGTTATCTTGTACTTAAGTCGGCATTGTGTCTTTTGTATTTAATTCCGAAGCAAGTTCTGTGTTTCATCGTCAATAAGAAGGTCAGAGGAATACAGTACACATGAAGAAAGCATCAGAATCTATAACGAGTGTCAAATGAATGCTTCAAAACATAGACAGTAAGAAGAGTCAGTTTTCTTGTACTTAAGTCGGCATTGTGCCTATTGAATTTAATTCCGGTGCAATTTCTGTGTTTCATCGTCAATAAGAAGGTCAGAGGGAAACAGAAAACCTGAAGTGAAGCATTAGAATCTATAACTAGTGTCACAGGAATGGTTCAAAGCATAGGCAGTAAGAAGGGTCAGTTTTCTTGTACTTGAGTCGGCATTGTGCCTTTTGTATTTAATTCCAATGCAATTTCTGGGTGTCATCGTCAACAAGAAGGTCAGAGGGATACAGTATACCTGAAGTGAAGCATCGGAATCTGTAACTAGTGTCACAGGAATAGTTGAAACCACAGACAGTAAGAAGAGTCAGTTATCTTGTACTTAAGTCGGCATTGTGCCTTTTGTACTTAATTCCGAAGCAATTTCTGTTTTTCATCGTCAATAAGAAGGTCAGAGGGATACAGTTAACCTGAAGTAAAGCATCGGAATCTATAACGAGTGTCACATGAATGGTTCAAAATATAGACAGTAAGAAGAGTCAGTTTTCTTGTACTTATGTCGGCATTGTACCTTTTGTATTAATTCCGATGCAATTTCTGTGTTCCATCGTCAATAAGAAGGTCAGAGGGATACAGTAAACCAGAAGTGAAGCATCGGAATCTATAACTAGTGTCACAGGAATGGTTCAAAACATAGACAGTAAGAAGAGTCAGTTTTCTTGTACTTAAGTCGGCATTGTGCCTTTTGTATTTAATTCCGATGCAATTTCTGTGTTTCATCCTCAATAAGAAGGTCAGTGGGATACAGTAAACATGAAGTGGAGTATTGGAATCTATAACTAGTGTCACAGGACTGGTTCAAAACATAGACAGTAAGAAGAGTCAGTTTTCTTGTACTTAAGTCGGCATAGAGCCTTTTGTATTTAATTCCGATGCAATATCTGTGTTTCATCGTCAATAGGAAGGTCGGAGGGATACAGTAAACCAGAAGTGAAGCATCGGAATCTATACCTAGTGTCACAGGAATGGTTCAAAACATAGACAGTAAGAAGAGTCAGTTTTCTTGTACTTAAGTCGGCATTGTGTCTTTTGTATTTAATTCCGATCCCATTTCTGTGTTTCAATGTCAATAAGAAGGACAGAAGGATACAGTTAACCTGAAGTGAGGCATCAGAATCTATAACTAGTGTCACAGGAGTGGTTCAAAACATTGACAGTAAGAAGAGTCAGTTTTCTTGTACTTAAGTCGGCATTGTGCCTTTTGTATTTAATTCCGATCCAATACCTGTGTTTCATCGTCAATAAGAAGGTCAGACTGATACAGTAAACCTGAAGTGAAGCATCGGTATCTATAACTAGTGTCACAGGAATGGTTGAAAACATAGTCAGTAAGAAGAGACAGATTTCTTGTACTTAAGTCGGCATTGTGTCTTTTGTATTTAATTCCGAAGCAATTTCTGTGTTTCATCGTCAATAAGAAGGTCAGAGGGAAACAGTAAACCTGAAGTGAAGCATTAGAATCTATAACTAGTGTCACGGGAATGGTTCAAAGCATAGGCAGTAAGAAGAGTCAGTTTTCTTGTACTTGAGTCGGCATTGTGCCTTTTGTATTTAATTCCGATGCAATTTCGGTGTTTGTTCGTCAATATGAACATCAGAGGGATACAGTAAACCTGAAGTGAAGCATTGGATCTATAACTAGTGTCACAGGAATGGTTCAAAACATTGACAGTAAGAAGAGTCAGTTTTCTTGTACTTAAGTCGGCATTGTGCCTATTGAATTTAATTCCGATGCAATTTCTGTGTTTCATCGTCAATAAGAAGGTCAGAGGGAAACAGTAAACCTGAAGTGAAGCATTAGAATCTATAACTAGTGTCACAGGAATGGTTCAAAGCATAGGCAGTAAGAAGAGTCAGTTTTCTTGTACTTGAGTCGGCATTGTGCCTTTTGTATTTAATTCCGATGCAATTTCTGGGTGTCATCGTCAATAAGATGGTCAGAGGGATACAGTAAACCAGAAGTGAAGCATCGGAATCTATAACTAGTGTCACAGGAATGGTTCAAAACATAGACAGTAAGAAGAGTCAGTTTTCTTGTACTTAAGTCGGAATTGTGCCTTTTGTATTTAATTCCGATGCAATTTCTGTGTTTCATCGTCAATAAGAAGGTCAGTGGGATACAGTAAACATGAAGTGGAGTATTGGAATCTGTAACTAGTGTCACAGGACTGGTTCAAAACATAGACAGTAAGAAGAGTCAGTTTTCTTGTACTTAAGTCGGCATAGAGCCTTTTGTATTTAATTCCGATGCAATATCTGTGTTTCATCGTCAATAGGAAGGTCGGAGGGATACAGTAAACCTGAAGTGAAGCATCGGAATCTATACCTAGTGTCACAGGAATGGTTCAAAACATTGACAGTAAGAAGAGTCAGTTTTCTTGTACTTAAGTCGGCATTGTGTCTTTTGTATTTAATTCCGATGCAATTTCTGTGTTTCAATGTCAATAAGAAGGACAGAGGGATACAGTTAACCTGAAGTGAGGCATCAGAATCTATAACTAGTGTAACAGGAGTGGTTCAAATCATTGACAGTAAGAAGAGTCAGTTTTCTTGTACTTAAGTCGGCATTGTGCCTTTTGTATTTAATTCCGATCCAATATCTGTGTTTCATCGTCAATAAGAAGGTCAGACTGATACAGTAAACCTGAAGTGAAGCTTCGGTATCTATAACTAGTGTCACAGGAATGGTTCAAAACATAGACAGTAAGAAGAGTCAGATTTCTTGTACTTAAGTCGGCATTGTGCCTTTTATATTTAATTCCGATGCAATTTCTGTGTTTCATCGTCATAAGAAGGTCAGAGGGAAACAGTAAACCTGAAGTGAAGCATCGGAATCTATAACTAGTGTCACAGGAATGGTTCAAATCATAGACAATAAGAAGAATCAGTTATCTTGTACTTAAGTCGGCATTGTGTCTTTTGTATTTAATTCCGAAGCAATTTCTGTGTTTCATCGTCAATAAGAAGGTCAGAGGGAAACAGTAAACCTGAAGTGAAGCATTAGAATCTATAACTAGTGTCACGGGAATGGTTCAAAGCATAGGCAGTAAGAAGAGTCAGTTTTCTTGTACTTGAGTCGGCATTGTGCCTTTTGTATTTAATTCCGATGCAACTTCTGTGTTTGATCGTCAATATGAACATCAGAGGGATACAGTAAACCTGAAGTGAAGCATTGGATCTATAACTAGTGTCACAGGAATGGTTCAAAACATTGACAGTAAGAAGAGTCAGTTTTCTTGTACTTAAGTCGGCATTGTGCCTATTGAATTTAATTCCGATGCAATTTCTGTGTTTCATCGTCAATAAGAAGGTCAGAGGGAAAAAGTAAACCTGAAGTGAAGCATTAGAATCTATAACTAGTGTCACAGGAATGGTTCAAAGCATAGGCAGTAAGAAGAGTCAGTTTTCTTGTACTTGAGTCGGCATTGTGCCTTTTGTATTTAATTCCGATGCAATTTCTGGGTGTCATCGTCAATAAGAAGGTCAGAGGGATACAGTAAACCTGAAGTGAATCATCGGTATCTATAACTAGTGTCACAGGAATGGTTCAAAACATAGACAGTAAGAAGAGTCAGATTTCTTGTACTTAAGTCGGCATTGTGCCTTTTATATTTAATTCCGATGCAATTTCTGTGTTTCATCGTCAATAAGAAGGTCAGAGGGAAACAGTAAACCTGAAGTGAAGCATTAGAATCTATAACTAGTGTCACGGGAATGGTTCAAAGCATAGGCAGTAAGAAGAGTCAGTTTCCTTGTACTTGAGACGGCATTGTGCCTTTTGTATTTAATTCCGATGCAATATCTGTGTTTCATCGTCAATAGGAAGGTCGGAGGGATACAGTAAACCTGAAGTGAAGCACCGGAAACTATACCTAGTGTCACAGGAATGGTTCAAAACATAGACAGTAAGAAGAGTCAGTTTTCTTGTACTTAAGTCGGCATTGTGTCTTTTGTATTTAATTCCGATGCAATTTCTGTGTTTCATTGTCAATAAGAAGGACAGAGGGATACAGTTCAACTGAAGTGAGGCATCAGAATCTATAACTAGTGTCACAGGAGTGGTTCAAAACATTGACAGTAAGAAGAGTCAGTTTTCTTGTACTTAAGTCGGCATTGTGCCTTTTGTATTTAATTCCGATGCAATTTCTGTGTTTCATCGTCAATAAGAAGGTCAGAGGGATACAGTAAACCTGAAGTGAAGCATCGGTATCTATAACTAGTGTCACAGGAATGGTTCAAAACATAGACAGTAAGAAGAGTCAGATTTCTTGTATTTAAGTCGGCATTGTGCCTTTTTATATTTAATTCCGATGCAATTTCTGTGTTTCATCGTCAATAAGAAGGTCAGAGGGAAACAGTAAACCCGAAGTGAGGCATCGGAATCTATAACTAGTGTCACAGGAATGGTTCAAATCATAGACAATAAGAAGAATCAGTTATCTTCTACTTAAGTCGGCATTGTGTTTTTTGTATTTAATTCCGAAGCAATTTCTGTGTTTCATCGTCAATAAGAAGGTCAGAGGAATACAGTAAACCTGAAGGAACGCATCAGAATCTGTAACGAGTGTCACATGAATGGTTCAAACCATAGACAGTAAGAAGAGTTAGTTTTCTTGTACTTAAGTCGGCATTGTGCCTTTTGTATTTAATTGCGATGCAATTTATGTGTTTCATCGTCAATAAGAAGGTAAGAGGGATACAGTAAACCTGAAGTGAAGCATCGGTATCTATAACTAGTGTCACAGGAATGGTTCAAAACATAGACAGTAAGAAGAGTCAGATTTCTTGTACTTAAGTCGGCATTGTGCCTTTTATATTTAATTCCGATGCAATTTCTGTGTTTCATCGTCAATAAGAAGGTCAGAGGGAAGCAGTAAACCTGAAGTGAAGCATCGGAATCTACAACTAGTGTCACAGGAATGTTTCAAATCATAGACAATAAGAAGAATCAGTTATCTTGTACTTAAGTCGGCATTGTGTCTTTTGTATTTAATTCCGAAGCAAGTTCTGTGTTTCATCGTCAATAAGAAGGTCAGAGGAATACAGTACACATGAAGAAAGCATCAGAATCTATAACGAGTGTCAAATGAATGCTTCAAAACATAGACAGTAAGAAGAGTCAGTTTTCTTGTACTTAAGTCGGCATTGTGCCTATTGAATTTAATTCCGGTGCAATTTCTGTGTTTCATCGTCAATAAGAAGGTCAGAGGGAAACAGAAAACCTGAAGTGAAGCATTAGAATCTATAACTAGTGTCACAGGAATGGTTCAAAGCATAGGCAGTAAGAAGGGTCAGTTTTCTTGTACTTGAGTCGGCATTGTGCCTTTTGTATTTAATTCCGATGCAATTTCTGGGTGTCATCGTCAACAAGAAGGTCAGAGGGATACAGTATACCTGAAGTGAAGCATCGGAATCTATAACTAGTGTCACAGGAATAGTTGAAACCACAGACAGTAAGAAGAGTCAGTTATCTTGTACTTAAGTCGGCATTGTGCCTTTTGTACTTAATTCCGAAGCAATTTCTGTTTTTCATCGTCAATAAGAAGGTCAGAGGGATACAGTTAACCAGAAGTAAAGCATCGGAATCTATAACGAGTGTCACATGAATGGTTCAAAATATAGACAGTAAGAAGAGTCAGTTTTCTTGTACTTATGTCGGCATTGTACCTTTTGTATTAATTCCGATGCAATTTCTGTGTTCCATCGTCAATAAGAAGGTCAGAGGGATACAGTAAACCAGAAGTGAAGCATCGGAATCTATAACTAGTGTCACAGGAATGGTTCAAAACATAGACAGTAAGAAGAGTCAGTTTTCTTGTACTTAAGTCGGCATTGTGCCTTTTGTATTTAATTCCGATGCAATTTCTGTGTTTCATCGTCAATAAGAAGGTCAGTGGGATACAGTAAACATGAAGTGGAGTATTGGAATCTATAACTAGTGTCACAGGACTGGTTCAAAACATAGACAGTAAGAAGAGTCAGTTTTCTTGTACTTAAGTCGGCATAGAGCCTTTTGTATTTAATTCCGATGCAATATCTGTGTTTCATCGTCAATAGGAAGGTCGGAGGGATACAGTAAACCAGAAGTGAAGCATCGGAATCTATACCTAGTGTCACAGGAATGGTTCAAAACATAGACAGTAAGAAGAGTCAGTTTTCTTGTACTTAAGTCGGCATTGTGTCTTTTGTATTTAATTCCGATGCAATTTCTGTGTTTCAATGTCAATAAGAAGGACAGAAGGATACAGTTAACCTGAAGTGAGGCATCAGAATCTATAACTAGTGTCACAGGAGTGGTTCAAAACATTGACAGTAAGAAGAGTCAGTTATCTTGTACTTAAGTCGGCATTGTGTCTTTTGTATTTAATTCCGAAGCAATTTCTGTGTTTCATCGTCAATAAGAAGGTCAGAGGGAAACAGTAAACCTGAAGTGAAGCATTAGAATCTATAACTAGTGTCACGGGAATGGTTCAAAGCATAGGCAGTAAGAAGAGTCAGTTTTCTTGTACTTGAGTCGGCATTGTGCCTTTTGTATTTAATTCCGATGCAATTTCTGTGTTTGATCGTCAATATGAACATCAGAGGGATACAGTAAACCTGAAGTGAAGCATTGGATCTATAACTAGTGTCACAGGAATGGTTCAAAACATTGACAGTAAGAAGAGTCAGTTTTCTTGTACTTAAGTCGGCATTGTGCCTATTGAATTTAATTCCGATGCAATTTCTGTGTTTCATCGTCAATAAGAAGGTCAGAGGGAAAAAGTAAACCTGAAGTGAAGCATTAGAATCTATAACTAGTGTCACAGGAATGGTTCAAAGCATAGGCAGTAAGAAGAGTCAGTTTTCTTGTACTTGAGTCGGCATTGTGCCTTTTGTATTTAATTCCGATGCAATTTCTGGGTGTCATCGTCAATAAGAAGGTCAGAGGGATACAGTAAACCTGAAGTGAATCATCGGTATCTATAACTAGTGTCACAGGAATGGTTCAAAACATAGACAGTAAGAAGAGTCAGATTTCTTGTACTTAAGTCGGCATTGTGCCTTTTATATTTAATTCCGATGCAATTTCTGTGTTTCATCGTCAATAAGAAGGTCAGAGGGAAACAGTAAACCTGAAGTGAAGCATTAGAATCTATAACTAGTGTTACGGGAATGGTTCAAAGCATAGGCAGTAAGAAGAGTCAGTTTCCTTGTACTTGAGACGGCATTGTGCCTTTTGTATTTAATTCCGATGCAATATCTGTGTTTCATCGTCAATAGGAAGGTCGGAGGGATACAGTAAACCTGAAGTGAAGCACCGGAAACTATACCTAGTGTCACAGGAATGGTTCAAAACATAGACAGTAAGAAGAGTCAGTTTTCTTGTACTTAAGTCGGCATTGTGTCTTTTGTATTTAATTCCGATGCAATTTCTGTGTTTCATTGTCAATAAGAAGGACAGAGGGATACAGTTCAACTGAAGTGAGGCATCAGAATCTATAACTAGTGTCACAGGAGTGGTTCAAAACATTGACAGTAAGAAGAGTCAGTTTTCTTGTACTTAAGTCGGCATTGTGCCTTTTGTATTTAATTCCGATGCAATTTCTGTGTTTCATCGTCAATAAGAAGGTCAGAGGGATACAGTAAACCTGAACTGAAGCATCGGTATCTATAACTAGTGTCACAGGAATGGTTCAAAACATAGACAGTAAGAAGAGTCAGATTTCTTGTATTTAAGTCGGCATTGTGCCTTTTTATATTTAATTCCGATGCAATTTCTGTGTTTCATCGTCAATAAGAAGGTCAGAGGGAAACAGTAAACCCGAAGTGAGGCATCGGAATCTATAACTAGTGTCACAGGAATGGTTCAAATCATAGACAATAAGAAGAATCAGTTATCTTCTACTTAAGTCGGCATTGTGTTTTTTGTATTTAATTCCGAAGCAATTTCTGTGTTTCATCGTCAATAAGAAGGTCAGAGGAATACAGTAAACCTGAAGGAACGCATCAGAATCTATAACGAGTGTCACGTGAATGGTTCAAACCATAGACAGTAAGAAGAGTTAGTTTTCTTGTACTTAAGTCGGCATTGTGCCTTTTGTATTTAATTGCGATGCAATTTATGTGTTTCATCGTCAATAAGAAGGTAAGAGGGATACAGTAAACCTGAAGTGAAGCATCGGTATCTATAACTAGTGTCACAGGAATGGTTCAAAACATAGACAGTAAGAAGAGTCAGATTTCTTGTACTTAAGTCGGCATTGTGCCTTTTATATTTAATTCCGATGCAATTTCTGTGTTTCATCGTCAATAAGAAGGTCAGAGGGAAGCAGTAAACCTGAAGTGAAGCATCGGAATCTATAACTAGTGTCACAGGAATGTTTCAAATCATAGACAATAAGAAGAATCAGTTATCTTGTACTTAAGTCGGCATTGTGTCTTTTGTATTTAATTCCGAAGCAAGTTCTGTGTTTCATCGTCAATAAGAAGGTCAGAGGAATACAGTACACATGAAGAAAGCATCAGAATCTATAACGAGTGTCAAATGAATGCTTCAAAACATAGACAGTAAGAAGAGTCAGTTTTCTTGTACTTAAGTCGGCATTGTGCCTATTGAATTTAATTCCGGTGCAATTTCTGTGTTTCATCGTCAATAAGAAGGTCAGAGGGAAACAGAAAACCTGAAGTGAAGCATTAGAATCTATAACTAGTGTCACAGGAATGGTTCAAAGCATAGGCAGTAAGAAGGGTCAGTTTTCTTGTACTTCAGTCGGCATTGTGCCTTTTGTATTTAATTCCGATGCAATTTCTGGGTGTCATCGTCAACAAGAAGGTCAGAGGGATACAGTATACCTGAAGTGAAGCATCGGAATCTATAACTAGTGTCACAGGAATAGTTGAAACCACAGACAGTAAGAAGAGTCAGTTATCTTGTACTTAAGTCGGCATTGTGCCTTTTGTACTTAATTCCGAAGCAATTTCTGTTTTTCATCGTCAATAAGAAGGTCAGAGGGATACAGTTAACCAGAAGTAAAGCATCGGAATCTATAACGAGTGTCACATGAATGGTTCAAAATATAGACAGTAAGAAGAGTCAGTTTTCTTGTACTTATGTCGGCATTGTACCTTTTGTATTAATTCCGATGCAATTTCTGTGTTCCATCGTCAATAAGAAGGTCAGAGGGATACAGTAAACCAGAAGTGAAGCATCGGAATCTATAACTAGTGTCACAGGAATGGTTCAAAACATAGACAGTAAGAAGAGTAAGTTTTCTTGTACTTAAGTCGGCATTGTGCCTTTTGTATTTAATTCCGATGCAATTTCTGTGTTTCATCGTCAATAAGAAGGTCAGTGGGATACAGTAAACATGAAGTGGAGTATTGGAATCTATAACTAGTGTCACAGGACTGGTTCAAAACATAGACAGTAAGAAGAGTCAGTTTTCTTGTACTTAAGTCGGCATAGAGCCTTTTGTATTTAATTCCGATGCAATATCTGTGTTTCATCGTCAATAGGCAGGTCGGAGGGATACATTAAACCAGAAGTGAAGCATCGGAATCTATACCTAGTGTCACAGGAATGGTTCAAAACATAGACAGTAAGAAGAGTCAGTTTTCTTGTACTTAAGTCGGCATTGTGTCTTTTGTATTTAATTCCGATGCAATTTCTGTGTTTCAATGTCAATAAGAAGGACAGAAGGATACAGTTAACCTGAAGTGAGGCATCAGAATCTATAACTAGTGTCACAGGAGTGGTTCAAAACATTGACAGTAAGAAGAGTCAGTTTTCTTGTACTTAAGTCGGCATTGTGCCTTTTGTATTTAATTCCGATCCAATATATGTGTTTCATCGTCAATAAGAAGGTCAGACTGATACAGTAAACCTGAAGTGAAGCATCGGTATCTATAACTAGTGTCACAGGAATGGTTCAAAACATAGTCAGTAAGAAGAGTCAGATTTCTTGTACTTAAGTCGGCATTGTGCCTTTTATATTTAATTCCGATGCAATTTCTGTGTTTCATCGTCATAAGAAGGTCAGAGGGAAACAGTAAACCTGAAGTGAAGCATCGGAATCTATAACTAGTGTCACAGGAATGGTTCAAATCATAGACAACAAGAAGAATCAGTTTTCTTGTACTTAAGTCGGCATTGTGTCTTTTGTATTTAATTCCGAAGCAATTTCTGTGTTTCATCGTCAATAAGAAGGTCAGAGGGAAACAGTAAACCTGAAGTGAAGCATTAGAATCTATAACTAGTGTCACGGGAATGGTTCAAAGCATAGGCAGTAAGAAGAGTCAGTTTTCTTGTACTTGAGTCGGCATTGTGCCTTTTGTATTTAATTCCGATGCAATTTCGGTGTTTGTTCGTCAATATGAACATCAGAGGGATACAGTAAACCTGAAGTGAAGCATTGGATCTATAACTAGTGTCACAGGAATGGTTCAAAACATTGACAGTAAGAAGAGTCAGTTTTCTTGTACTTAAGTCGGCATTGTGCCTATTGAATTTAATTCCGATGCAATTTCTGTGTTTCATCGTCAATAAGAAGGTCAGAGGGAAACAGTAAACCTGAAGTGAAGCATTAGAATCTATAACTAGTGTCACAGGAATGGTTCAAAGCATAGGCAGTAAGAAGAGTCAGTTTTCTTGTACTTGAGTCGGCATTGTGCCTTTTGTATTTAATTCCGATGCAATTTCTGGGTGTCATCGTCAATAAGATGGTCAGAGGGATACAGTAAACCTGAAGTGAAGCATCGGTATCTATAACTAGTGTCACAGGAATGGTTCAGAACATAGACAGTAAGAAGAGTCAGATTTCTTGTACTTAAGTCGGCATTGTGCCTTTTATATTTAATTCCGATGCAATTTCTGTGTTTCATCGTCAATAAGAAGGTCAGAGGGAAACAGAAAACCTGAAGTGAAGCATTATAATCTATAACTAGTGTCACGGGAATGGTTCAAAGCATAGGCAGTAAGAAGAGTCAGTTTTCTTGTACTTGAGACGGCATTGTGCCTTTTGTATTTAATTCCGATGCAATATCTGTGTTTCATCGTCAATAGGAAGGTCGGAGGGATACAGTAAACCTGAAGTGAAGCACCGGAATCTGTACCTAGTGTCACAGGAATGGTTCAAAACATAGACAGTAAGAAGAGTCAGTTTTCTTGTACTTAAGTCGGCATTGTGTCTTTTGTATTTAATTCCGATGCAATTTCTGTGTTTCATTGTCAATAAGAAGGACAGAGGGATACAGTTCAACTGAAGTGAGGCATCAGAATCAATAACTAGTGTCACAGGAGTGGTTCAAAACATTGACAGTAAGAAGAGTCAGTTTTCTTGTACTTAAGTCGGCATTGTGCCTTTTGTATTTAATTCCGATGCAATTTCTGTGTTTCATCGTCAATAAGAAGGTCAGAGGGATACAGTAAACCTGAAGTAAAGCATCGGTATCTATAACTAGTGTCACAGGAATGGTTCAAAACATAGACAGTAAGAAGAGTCAGATTTCTTGTACTTAAGTCGGCATTGTGCCTTTTATATTTAATTCCGATGCAATTTCTGTGTTTCATCGTCAATAAGAAGGTCAGAGGGAAACAGTAAACCTGAAGTGAAGCATCGGAATCTGTAACTAGTGTCACAGGAATGGTTCAAATCATAGACAATAAGAAGAATCAGTTATCTTGTACTTAAGTCGGCATTGTGTTTTTTGTATTTAATTCCGAAGCAATTTCTGTGTTTCATCGTCAATAAGAAGGTCAGAGGAATACAGTAAACCTGAAGTAAAGCATCAGAATCTATAACGAGTGTCACATGAATGGTTCAAACCATAGACAGTAAGAAGAGTCAGTTTTCTTGTACTTAAGTCGGCATTGTGCCTATTGAATTTAATTCCGATGCAATTTCTGTGTTTCATCGTCAATAAGAAGGTCAGAGGGAAACAGTAAACCTGAAGTGAAGCATTAGAATCTATAACTAGTGTCACAGGAATGGTTCAAAGCATAGGCAGTAAGGAGAGTCAGTTTTCTTGTACTTGAGTCGGCATATTGCCTTTTGTATTTAATTCCGATGCAATTTCTGGGTGTCATCGTCAACAAGAAGGTCAGAGGGATACATTAAACCTGAAGTGAAGCATCGGAATCTATAACTAGTGTCACAGGAATGGTTCAAACCACAGACAGCAAGAAGAATCAGTTATCTTGTACTTAAGTCGGCATTGTGCCTTTTGTACTTAATTCCGAAGCAATTTCTGTTTTTCATCGTCAATAAGAAGGTCAGAGGGATACAGTAAACCTGAAGTAAAGCATCGGAATCTATAACGAGTGTCACATGAATGGTTCAAAATATAGACAGTAAGAAGAGTCAGTTTTCTTGTACTTATGTCGGCATTGTACCATTTGTATTAATTCCGATGCAATATCTGTGTTCCATCGTCAATAAGAAGGTCAGAGGGATACAGTAAACCGGAAGTGAAGCATCGGAATCTATAACTAGTGTCGCAGGAATGGTTCAAAACATAGACAGTAAGAAGTGTCAGTTTTCTTGTATTTAAGTCGGCATTGTGCCTTTTGTATTTAATTCCGATGCAATTTCTGTGTTTCATCGTCAATAAGAAGGTCAGTGGGATACAGTAAACCTGAAGTGGAGCATTGGAATCTATAACTAGTGTCACAGGACTGGTTCAAAACATAGACAGTAAGAAGAGTCAGTTTTCTTGTACTTAAGTCGGCATAGTGCATTTTGTATTTAATTCCGATGCAATATCTGTGTTTCATCGTCAATAGGAAGGTCGGAGGGATACAGTAAACCTAAAGTGAAGCATCGGAATCTATACCTAGTGTCACAGGAATGGTTCAAAACATAGACAGTAAGAAGAGTCAGTTTTCTTGTTCTTTAGTCGGCATTGTGTCTTTTGTATTTAATTCCGATGCAATTTCTGTGTTTCAATGTCAATAAGAAGGACAGAGGGATACAGTTAACCTGAAGTGAGGCATCAGAATCTATAACTAGTGTCACAGGAGTGGTTCAAAACATTGACAGTAAGAGAGTCAGTTTTCTTGTACTTAAGTCGGCATTGTGCCTTTTGTATTTAATTCCGATCCAATATCTGTGTTTCATCGTCAATAAGAAGGTCAGACTGATACAGTAAACCTGAAGTGAAGCATCGGTATCTATAACTAGTGTCACAGGAATGGTTCAAAACATAGACAGTAAGAAGAGTCAGATTTATTGTACTTAAGTCGGCATTGTGCCTTTTATATTTAATTCCGATGCAATTTCTGTGTTTCATCGTCATAAGAAGGTCAGAGGGAAACAGTAAACCTGAAGTGAAGCATCGGAATCTATAACTAGTGTCACAGGAATGGTTCAAATCATAGACAATAAGAAGAATCAGTTATCTTGTACTTAAGTCGGCATTGTGTCTTTTGTATTTATTTCCGAAGCAATTTCTGTGTTTCATCGTCAATAAGAAGGTCAGAGGGATACAGTAAACCTGAAGTGAAGCATCGGTATCTATAACTAGTGTCACAGGAATGGTTCAATACATAGACAGTAAGAAGAGTCAGATTTCTTGTACTTAAGTCGGCATTGTGCCTTTTATATTTAATTCCGATGCAATTTCTGTGTTTCATCGTCAATAAGAAGGTCAGAGGGAAACAGTAAACCTGAAGTGAAGCATCGGAATCTATAACTAGTGTCACAGGAATGGTTCAAATCATAGACAATAAGAAGAATCAGTTATCTTGTACTTAAGTCGGCATTGTGTTTTTTATATTTAATTCCGAAGCAATTTCTGTGTTTCATCGTCAATAAGAAGGTCAGAGGAATACAGTAAACCTGAAGTAAAGCATCAGAATCTATAACGAGTGTCACATGAATGGTTCAAACCATAGACAGTAAGAAGAGTCAGTTTTCTTGTACTTAAGTCGGCATTGTGCCTATTGAATTTAATTCCGATGCAATTTCTGTGTTTCATCGTCAATAAGAAGGTCAGAGGGAAACAGTAAACCTGAAGTGAAGCATTAGAATCTATAACTAGTGTCACAGGAATGGTTCAAAGCATAGGCAGTAAGAAGAGTCAGTTTTCTTGTACTTGAGTCGGCATATTGCCTTTTGTATTTAATTCCGATGCAATTTCTGGGTGTCATCGTCAACAAGAAGGTCAGAGGGATACATTAAACCTGAAGTGAAGCATCGGAATCTATAACTAGTGTCACAGGAATGGTTCAAACCACAGACAGTAAGAAGAATCAGTTATCTTGTACTTAAGTCGGCATTGTGCCTTTTGTACTTAATTCCGAAGCAATTTCTGTTTTTCATCGTCAATAAGAAGGTCAGAGGGATACAGTAAACCTGAAGTAAAGCATCGGAATCTATAACGAGTGTCACATGAATGGTTCAAAATATAGACAGTAAGAAGAGTAAGTTTTCTTGTACTTATGTCGGCATTGTACCTTTTGTATTAATTCCGATGCAATATCTGTGTTCCATCGTCAATAAGAAGGTCAGAGGGATACAGTAAACCGGAAGTGAAGCATCGGAATCTATAACTAGTGTCACAGGAATGGTTCAAAGCATAGACAGTAAGAAGTGTCAGTTTTCTTGTATTTAAGTCGGCATTGTGCCTTTTGTATTTAATTCCGATGCAATTTCTGTGTTTCATCGTCAATAAGAAGGTCAGTGGGATACAGTAAACCTGAAGTGGAGCATTGGAATCTATAACTAGTGTCACAGGACTGGTTCAAAACATAGACAGTAAGAAGAGTCAGTTTTCTTGTACTTAAGTCGGCATAGTGCATTTTGTATTTAATTCCGATGCAATATCTGTGTTTCATCGTCAATAGGAAGGTCGGAGGGATACAGTAAACCTAAAGTGAAGCATCGGAATCTATACCTAGTGTCGCAGGAATGGTTCAAAACATAGACAGTAAGAAGTGTCAGTTTTCTTGTACTTTAGTCGGCATTGTGTCTTTTGTATTTAATTCCGATGCAATTTCTGTGTTTCAATATCAATAAGAAGGACAGAGGGATACAGTTAACCTGAAGTGAGGCATCAGAATCTATAACTAGTGTCACAGGAGTGGTTCAAAACATTGACAGTAAGAGATTCAGTTTTCTTGTACTTAAGTCGGCATTGTGCCTTTTGTATTTAATTCCGATCCAATATCTGTGTTTCATCGTCAATAAGAAGGTCAGACTGATACAGTAAACCTGAAGTGAAGCATCGGTATCTATAACTAGTGTCACAGGAATGGTTCAAAACATAGACAGTAAGAAGAGTCAGATTTATTGTACTTAAGTCGGCATTGTGCCTTTTATATTTAATTCCGATGCAATTTCTGTGTTTCATCGTCATAAGTAGGTCAGAGGGAAACAGTAAACCTGAAGTGAAGCATCGGAATCTATAACTAGTGTCACAGGAATGGTTCAAATCATAGACAATAAGAAGAATCAGTTATCTTGTACTTAAGTCGGCATTGTGTCTTTTGTATTTAATTCCGAAGCAATTTCTGTGTTTCATCGTCAATAAGAAGGTCAGAGGAATACAGTAAACCTGAAGTGAAGCATCGGAATCTATAACTAGTGTCACGGGAATGGTTCAAAGCATAGGCAGTAAGAAGAGTCAGTTTTCTTGTACTTGAGTCGGCATTGTGCCTTTTGTATTTACTTCCGATGCAATTTCTGTGATTCATCGTCAATAAGAACATCAGAGGGATACAGTAAACCTGAAGTGAAGAATTGGATCTATAAGTAGTGTCACAGGAATGGTTCAAAACATTGACAGTAAGAAGAGTCAGTTTTCTTGTACTTAAGTCGGCATTGTGCCTATTAATTTTAATTCCGATGCAATTTCTGTGTTTCATCGTCAATAAGAAGGTCAGAGGGATACAGTAGACCTGAAGTGAAGCATCGGAATCTATAACTAGTGTCATATGAATGGTTCAAAACATAGACAGTCAGAAGAGTCAGTTTTCTTGTACTTAAGTCGGCATTGTGCCTTTTGTACTTAATTCCGAAGCAATTTCTGTGTTTCATCGTCAATAAGAAGGTCAGAGAGATACAGTAAACCTGAAGTAAAGCATCGGAATCTATAACGAGTGTCACATGAATGGTTCAAAGTATAGACAGCAAGAAAAGTCAGTTTTCTTGTACTTAAGTCGGCATTGTACTTTTGTAGTAATTCCGATGCAATTTCTGTGTTTCATCGTCAATAAGAAGGTCAGAGGGATACAGTAATCCAGAAGTGAAGCATCTGAATCTATAACTAGTGTCACAGGAATGGTTCAAAACATAGACAGTAAGAAGAGTCAGTTTTCTTGTTCTTAAGTCGGCATTGTGCATTTGTATTTAATTCCGATGCAATTTCTGTGTTTCATCGTCAATACGAAGGACAGAGGGATACAGTAAACCTGAAGTGATGCATCGGAATCTATAACTAGTGTCACAGGAATGGTTCAATTCATAGACAGTAAGGGGAGTCAGTTTTCTTGTACATAAGTCGGCATTGAGCCTTTTGTATATAATTCCGATGCTATATCTGTGTTTCATCGTCAATAAGAAGGTCAGAGGGATCCAGTAAACCTGAAGTAAAGCTTCGAAATCTATAACTAGTGTAACAGGAATGGTTCAAACCACAGACAGTAAGAAGAGTCAGTTATCTTGTACTTAAGACGGCATTGTGCCTATTGTACTTAATTCCGAAGCAATTTCTGTTTTTCATCGTCAATACGATGGTCAGAGGGATACAGTAAACCTGAAGTAAAGCATCGGAATCTATAACGAGTGTCTCATGAATGGTTCAAAATATAGACAATAAGAAGAGTCAGTTTGCTTGTACTTAAGTCGGCTTTGTACCTTTTGTATTAATTCCGATGCAATTTCTGTGTTTCATCGTCAATAAGAATGTCAGAGGGAAACAGTAAACCTGAAGTGAAGCATCGGAATCTATAACTAGTGTCACAGGAATGGTTCAAAACATAGATCGTAAGAAGAATCAGTTTTCTTGTACTTAAGTCGGCATTGTGCGTTTTGTATGTAATTCCGATGCAATATCTGTGTTTCATCGTCAATAAGAAGGTCAGAGGGATACAGCAAACCTGAAGTGAAGCATCGGAATCTATAACTAGTGTCACAGGAATGGTTCAAACATAGACAGTAAGAAGAGTCAGTTTTCTAGTACTTAAGTCGGCATTGTGCCTTTTATATTTAATTTCGATGCAATTTCTGTGTTTCATCGTCAATAAGAAGGTCAGAGGGAAACAGTAAACCTGAAGCGAAGCATCGGAATCTATAACTAGTGTCACAGGAATGGTTCAAATCATAGACAGTAAGAAGAGTCTGTTATCTTGTACTTAAGTCGGCATTGGGCCTTTTGTATTTAATTCCGAAGCAATTTCTGTGTTTCATCGTCAATAAGAAGGTCAGAGGGATACAGTAAACCTGAAGTGAAGCATTAGAATCTATAACTAGTGTCACGGGAATGGTTCAAAGCATAGGCAGTAAGAAGAGTCAGTTTCCTTGTACTTGAGACGGCATTGTGCCTTTTGTATTTAATTCCGATGCAATATCTGTGTTTCTTCGTCAATAGGAAGGTCGGAGGGATACAGTAAACCTGAAGTGAAGCACCGGAAACTATACCTAGTGTCACAGGAATGGTTCAAAACATAGACAGTAAGAAGAGTCAGTTTTCTTGTACTTAAGTCGGCATTGTGTCTTTTGTATTTAATTCCGATGCATTTTCTGTGTTTCATAGTCAATAAGAAGGACAGAGGGATACAGTTCAACTGAAGTGAGGCATCAGAATCTATAACTAGTGTCACAGGAGTGGTTCAAAACATTGACAGTAAGAAGAGTCAGTTTTCTTGTACTTAAGTCGGCATTGTGCCTTTTGTATTTAATTCCGATGCAATTTCTGTGTTTCATCGTCAATAAGAAGGTCAGAGGGATACAGTAAACCTGAAGTGAAGCATCGGTATCTATAACTAGTGTCACAGGAATGGTTCAAAACATAGACAGTAAGAAGAGTCAGATTTCTTGTATTTAAGTCGGCATTGTGCCTTTTATATTTAATTCCGATGCAATTTCTGTGTTTCATCGTCAATAAGAAGGTCAGAGGGAAACAGTAAACCCGAAGTGAGGCATCGGAATCTATAACTAGTGTCACAGGAATGGTTCAAATCATAGACAATAAGAAGAATCAGTTAACTTGTACTTAAGTCGGCATTGTGTTTTTTGTATTTAATTCCGAAGCAATTTCTGTGTTTCATCGTCAATAAGAAGGTCAGAGGAATACAGTAAACCTGAAGGAACGCATCAGAATCTATAACGAGTGTCACATGAATGGTTCAAACCATAGACAGTAAGAAGAGTCAGTTTTCTTGTACTTAAGTCGGCATTGTGCCTTTTGTATTTAATTCCGATGCAATTTCTGTGTTTCATCGTCAATAAGAAGGTAAGAGGGATACAGTAAACCTGAAGTGAAGCATCGGTATCTATAACTAGTGTCACAGGAATGGTTCAAAACATAGACAGTAAGAAGAGTCAGATTTCTTGTACTTAAGTCGGCATTGTGCCTTTTATATTTAATTCCGATGCAATTTCTGTGTTTCATCGTCAATAAGAAGGTCAGAGGGAAGCAGTAAACCTGAAGTGAAGCATCGGAATCTATAACTAGTGTCACAGGAATGGTTCAAATCATAGACAATAAGAAGAATCAGTTATCTTGTACTTAAGTCGGCATTGTGTCTTTTGTATTTAATTCCGAAGCAATTTCTGTGTTTCATCGTCAATAAGAAGGTCAGAGGAATACAGTAAACATGAAGAAAGCATCAGAATCTATAACGAGTGTCAAATGAATGCTTCAAAACATAGACAGTAAGAAGAGTCAGTTTTCTTGTAGTTAAGTCGGCATTGTGCCTATTGAATTTAATTCCGGTGCAATTTCTGTGTTTCATCGTCAATAAGAAGGTCAGAGGGAAACAGAAAACCTGAAGTGAAGCATTAGAATCTATAACCAGTGTCACAGGAATGGTTCAAAGCATAGGCAGTAAGAAGGGTCAGTTTTCTTGTACTTGAGTCGGCATTGTGCCTTTTGTATTTAATTCCGATGCAATTTCTGGGTGTCATCGTCAACACGAAGGTCAGAGGGATACAGTATACCTGAAGTGAAGCATCGGAATCTATAACTAGTGTCACAGGAATAGTTGAAACCACAGACAGTAAGAAGAGTCAGTTATCTTGTACTTAAGTCGGCATTGTGCCTTTTGTACTTAATTCCGAAGCAATTTCTGTTTTTCATCGTCAATAAGAAGGTCAGAGGGATACAGTAAACCTGAAGTAAAGCATCGGAATCTATAACGAGTGTCACATGAATGGTTCAAAATATAGACACTAAGAAGAGTCAGTTTTCTTGTACTTATGTCGGCATTGTACCTTTTGTATTAATTCCGATGCAATTTCTGTGTTCCATCGTCAATAAGAAGGTCAGAGGGATACAGTAAACCAGAAGTGAAGCATCGGAATCTATAACTAGTGTCACAGGAATGGTTCAAAACATAGACAGTAAGAAGAGTCAGTTTTCTTGTACTTAAGTCGGCATTGTGCTTTTTGTATTTAATTCCGATGCAATTTCTGTGTTTCATCGTCAATAAGAAGGTCAGTGGGATACAGTAAACATGAAGTGGAGTATTGGAATCTATAACTAGTGTCACAGGACTGGTTCAAAACATAGACTGTAAGAAGAGTCAGTTTTCTTGTACTTAAGTCGGCATAGAGCCTTTTGTATTTAATTCCGATGCAATATCTGTGTTTCATCGTCAATAGGAAAGTCGGAGGAATACAGTAAACCTGAAGTGAAGCATCGGAATCTATACCTAGTGTCACAGGAATGGTTCAAAACATAGACAGTAAGAAGAGTCAGTTTTCTTGTACTTAAGTCGGCATTGTGTCTTTTGTATTTAATTCCGATGCAATTTCTGTGTTTCAATGTCAATAAGAAGGACAGAGGGATACAGTTAACCTGAAGTGAGGCATCATAATCTATAACTAGTGTCACAGGAGTGGTTCAAAACATTGACAGTAAGAAGAGTCAGTTTTCTTGTACTTAAGTCGGCATTGTGCCTTTTGTATTTAATTCCGATCCAATATCTGTGTTTCATCGTCAATAAGAAGGTCAGACTGATACAGTAAACCTGAAGTGAAGCATCGGTATCTATAACTAGTGTCACAGGAATGGTTCAAAGCATAGTCAGTAAGAAGAGTCACATTTCTTGTACTTAAGTCGGCATTGTGCCTTTTATATTTAATTCCGATGCAATTTCTGTGTTTCATCGTCATAAGAAGGTCAGAGGGAAACAGTAAACCTGAAGTGAAGCATCGGAATCTATAACTAGTGTCACAGGAATGGTTCAAATCATAGACAACAAGAAGAATCAGTTTTCTTGTACTTAAGTCGGCATTGTGTCTTTTGTATTTAATTCCGAAGCAATTTCTGTGTTTCATCGTCAATAAGAAGGTCAGAGGGAAACAGTAAACCTGAAGTGAAGCATTAGAATCTATAACTAGTGTCACGGGAATGGTTCAAAGCATAGGCAGTAAGAAGAGTCAGTTTTCTTGTACTTGAGTCGGCATTGTGCCTTTTGTATTTAATTCCGATGCAATTTCTGTGTTTGATCGTCAATATGAACATCAGAGGGATACAGTAAACCTGAAGTGAAGCATTGGATCTATAACTAGTGTCACAGGAATGGTTCAAAACATTGACAGTAAGAAGAGTCAGTTTTCTTGTACTTAAGTCCGCATTGTGCCTATTGAATTTAATTCCGATGCAATTTCTGTGTTTCATCGTCAATAAGAAGGTCAGAGGGAAACAGTAAACCTGAAGTGAAGCATTAGAATCTATAACTAGTGTCACAGGAATGGTTCAAAGCATAGGCAGTAAGAAGAGTCAGTTTTCTTGTACTTGAGTCGGCATTGTGCCTTTTGTATTTAATTCCGATGCAATTTCTGGGTGTCATCGTCAATAAGATGGTCAGAGGGATACAGTAAACCTGAAGTGAAGCATCGGTATCTATAACTAGTGTCACAGGAATGGTTCAGAACATAGACAGTAAGAAGAGTCAGATTTCTTGTACTTAAGTCGGCATTGTGCCTTTTATATTTAATTCCGATGCAATTTCTGTGTTTCATCGTCAATAAGAAGGTCAGAGGGAAACAGAAAGCCTGAAGTGAAGCATTAGAATCTATAACTAGTGTCACGGGAATGGTTCAAAGCATAGGCAGTAAGAAGAGTCAGTTTTCTTGTACTTGAGACGGCATTGTGCCTTTTGTATTTAATTCCGATGCAAAATCTGTGTTTCATCGTCAATAGGAAGGTCGGAGGGATACAGTAAACCTGAAGTGAAGCACCGGAATCTATACCTAGTGTCACAGGAATGGTTCAAAACATAGACAGTAAGAAGAGTCAGTTTTCTTGTACTTAAGTCGGCATTGTGTCTTTTGTATTTAATTCCGATGCAATTTCTGTGTTTCATTGTCAATAAGAAGGACAGAGGGATACAGTTCAACTGAAGTGAGGCATCAGAATCAATAACTAGTGTCACAGGAGTGGTTCAAAACATTGACAGTAAGAAGAGTCAGTTTTCTTGTACTTAAGTCGGCATTGTGCCTTTTGTATTTAATTCCGATGCAATTTCTGTGTTTCATCGTCAATAAGAAGGTCAGAGGGATACAGTAAACCTGAAGTGAAGCATCGGTATCTATAACTAGTGTCACAGGAATGGTTCAAAACATAGACAGTAAGAAGAGTCAGATTTCTTGTACTTAAGTCGGCATTGTGCCTTTTATATTTAATTCCGATGCAATTTCTGTGTTTCATCGTCAATAAGAAGGTCAGAGGGAAACAGTAAACCTGAAGTGAAGCATCGGAATCTATAACTAGTGTCACAGGAATGGTTCAAATCATAGACAATAAGAAGAATCAGTTATCTTGTACATAAGTCGGCATTGTGTTTTTTGTATTTAATTCCGAAGCAATTTCTGTGTTTCATCGTCAATAAGAAGGTCAGAGGAATACAGTAAACCTGAAGTAAAGCATCAGAATCTATAACGAGTGTCACATGAATGGTTCAAACCATAGACAGTAAGAAGAGTCAGTTTTCTTGTACTTAAGTCGGCATTGTGCCTATTGAATTTAATTCCGATGCAATTTCTGTGTTTCATCGTCAATAAGAAGGTCAGAGGGAAACAGTAAACCTGAAGTGAAGCATTAGAATCTATAACTAGTGTCACAGGAATGGTTCAAAGCATAGGCAGTAAGAAGAGTCAGTTTTCTTGTACTTGAGTCGGCATATTGCCTTTTGTATTTAATTCCGATGCAATTTCTGGGTGTCATCGTCAACAAGAAGGTCAGAGGGATACATTAAACCTGAAGTGAAGCATCGGAATCTATAACTAGTGTCACAGGAATGGTTCAAACCACAGACAGTAAGAAGAATCAGTTATCTTGTACTTAAGTCGGCATTGTGCCTTTTGTACTTAATTCCGAAGCAATTTCTGTTTTTCATCGTCAATAAGAAGGTCAGAGGGATACAGTAAACCTGAAGTAAAGCATCGGAATCTATAACGAGTGTCACATGAATGGTTCAAAAAATAGACAGTAAGAAGAGTCAGTTTTCTTGTACTTATGTCGGCATTGTACCTTTTGTATTAATTCCGATGCAATATCTGTGTTCCATCGTCAATAAGAAGGTCACAGGGATACAGTAAACCGGAAGTGAAGCATCGGAATCTATAACTAGTGTCACAGGAATGGTTCAAAACATAGACAGTAAGAAGTGTCAGTTTTCTTGTACTTAAGTCGGCATTGTGCCTTTTGTATTTAATTCGGATGCAATTTCTGTGTTTCATCGTCAATAAGAAGGTCAGTGGGATACAGTAAACCTGAAGTGGAGCATTGGAATCTATAACTAGTGTCACAGGACTGGTTCAAAACATAGACAGTAAGAAGAGTCAGTTTTCTTGTACTTAAGTCGGCATAGTGCATTTTGTATTTAATTCCGATGCAATATCTGTGTTTCATCGTCAATAGGAAGGTCGGAGGGATACAGTAAACCTGAAGTGAAGCATCGGAATCTATACCTAGTGTCACAGGAATGGTTCAAAACATAGACAGTAAGAAGAGTCAGTTTTCTTGTACTTTAGTCGGCATTGTGTCTTTTGTATTTAATTCCGATGCAATTTCTGTGTTTCAATGTCAATAAGAAGGACAGAGGGATACAGTTAACCTGAAGTGAGGCATCAGAATCTATAACTAGTGTCACAGGAGTGGTTCAAAACATTGACAGTAAGAGAGTCAGTTTTCTTGTACTTAAGTCGGCATTGTGCCTTTTGTATTTAATTCCGAACCAATATCTGTGTTTCATCGTCAATAAGAAGGTCAGACTGATACAGTAAACCTGAAGTGAAGCATCGGTATCTATAACTAGTGTCACAGGAATGGTTCAAAACATAGACAGTAAGAAGAGTCAGATTTATTGTACTTAAGTCGGCATTGTGCCTTTTATATTTAATTCCGATGCAATTTCTGTGTTTCATCGTCATAAGAAGGTCAGAGGGAAACAGTAAACCTGAAGTGAAGCATGGGAATCTATAACTAGTGTCACAGGAATGGTTCAAATCATAGACAATAAGAAGAATCAGTTATCTTGTACTTAAGTCGGCATTGTGTCTTTTGTATTTAATTCCGAAGCAATTTCTGTGTTTCATCGTCAATAAGAAGGTCAGAGTAATACAGTAAACCTGAAGTGAAGCATCGGAATCTATAACTAGTGTCACGGGAATGGTTCAAAGCATAGGCAGTAAGAAGAGTCAGTTTTCTTGTACTTGAGTCGGCATTGTGCCTTTTGTATTTACTTCCGATGCAATTTCTGTGATTCATCGTCAATAAGAACATCAGAGGGATACAGTATACCTGAAGTGAAGAATTGGATCTATAACTAGTGTCACAGGAATGGTTCAAAACATTGACAGTAAGAAGAGTCAGTTTTCTTGTACTTAAGTCGGCATTGTGCCTATTAATTTTAATTCCGATGCAATTTCTGTGTTTCATCGTCAATAAGAAGGTCAGAGGGATACAGTAGACCTGAAGTGAAGCATCGGAATCTATAACTAGTGTCATATGAATGGTTCAAAACATAGACAGTCAGAAGAGTCAGTTTTCTTGTACTTAAGTCGGCATTGTGCCTTTTGTACTTAATTCCGAAGCAATTTCTGTGTTTCATCGTCAATAAGAAGGTCAGAGAGATACAGTAAACCTGAAGTAAAGCATCGGAATCTATAACGAGTGTCACATGAATGGTTCAAAGTATAGACAGCAAGAAAAGTCAGTTTTCTTGTACTTAAGTCGGCATTGTACTTTTGTAGTAATTCCGATGCAATTTCTGTGTTTCATCGTCATAAGAAGGTCAGCGGGAAACAGTAAACCTGAAGTGAAGCATCGGAATCTATAACTAGTGTCACAGGAATGGTTCAAATCATAGACAATAAGAAGAATCAGTTATCTTGTACTTAAGTCGGCATTGTGTCTTTTGTATTTAATTCCGAAGCAATTTCTGTGTTTCATCGTCAATAAGAAGGTCAGAGGAATACAGTAAACCTGAAGTGAAGCATCGGAATCTATAACTAGTGTCACGGGAATGGTTCAAAGCATAGGCAGTAAGAAGAGTCAGTTTTCTTGTACTTGAGTCGGCATTGTGCCTTTTGTATTTACTTCCGATGCAATTTCTGTGATTCATCGTCAGTAAGAACATCAGAGGGATACAGTAAACCTGAAGTGAAGAATTGGATCTATAACTAGTGTCACAGGAATGGTTCAAAACATTGACAGTAAGAAGAGTCAGTTTTCTTGTACTTAAGTCGGCATTGTGCCTATTAATTTTAATTCCGATGCAATTTCTGTGTTTCATCGTCAATAAGAAGGTCAGAGGGATACAGTAGACCTGAAATGAAGCATCGGAATCTATAACTACTGTCATATGAATGGTTCAAAACATAGACAGTCAGAAGAGTCAGTTTTCTTGTACTTAAGTCGGCATTGTGCCTTTTGTACTTAATTCCGAAGCAATTTCTGTGTTTCATCGTCAATAAGAAGGTCAGAGAGATACAGTAAACCTGAAGTAAAGCATCGGAATCTATAACGAGTGTCACATGAATGGTTCAAAGTATAGACAGCAAGAAAAGTCAGTTTTCTTGTACTTAAGTCGGCATTGTACTTTTGTAGTAATTCCGATGCAATTTCTGTGTTTCATCGTCAATAAGAAGGTCAGAGGGATACAGTAAACCAGAAGTGAAGCATCTGAATCTATAACTAGTGTCACAGGAATGGTTCAAAACATAGACAGTAAGAAGAGTCAGTTTTCTTGTTCTTAAGTCGGCATTGTGCATTTGTATTTAATTCCGATGCAATTTCTGTGTTTCATCGTCAATACGAAGGACAGAGGGATACAGTAAACCTGAAGTGATGCATCGGAATCTATAACTAGTGTCACAGGAATGGATCAATTCATAGACAGTAAGGGGAGTCAGTTTTCTTGTACATAAGTCGGCATTGAGCTTTTTGTATTTAATTCCGATGCTATATCTGTGTTTCATCGTCAATAAGAAGGTCAGAGGGATCCAGTAAACCTGAAGTAAAGCTTCGAAATCTATAACTAGTGTAACAGGAATGGTTCAAACCACAGACAGTAAGAAGAGTCAGTTATCTTGTACTTAAGACGGCATTGTGCCTATTGTACTTAATTCCGAAGCAATTTCTGTTTTTCATCGTCAATACGATGGTCAGAGGGATACAGTAAACCTGAAGTAAAGCATCGGAATCTATAACGAGTGTCTCATGAATGGTTCAAAATATAGACAATAAGAAGAGTCAGTTTGCTTGTACTTAAGTCGGCTTTGTACCTTTTGTATTAATTCCGATGCAATTTCTGTGTTTCATCGTCAATAAGAATGTCAGAGGGAAACAGTAAACCTGAAGTGAAGCATCGGAATCTATAACTAGTGTCACAGGAATGGTTCAAAACATAGATCGTAAGAAGAATCAGTTTTCTTGTACTTAAGTCGGCATTGTGCGTTTTGTATGTAATTCCGATGCAATATCTGTGTTTCATCGTCAATAAGAAGGTCAGAGGGATACAGCAAACCTGAAGTGAAGCATCGGAATCTATAACTAGTGTCACAGGAATGGTTCAAACATAGACAGTAAGAAGAGTCAGTTTTCTAGTACTTAAGTCGGCATTGTGCCTTTTATATTTAATTCCGATGCAATTTCTGTGTTTCATCGTCAATAAGAAGGTCAGAGGGAAACAGTAAACCTGAAGCGAAGCATCGGACTCTATAACTAGTGTGACAGGAATGGTTCAAATCATAGACAGTAAGAAGAGTCTGTTATCTTCTACTTAAGTCGGCATTGGGCCTTTTGTATTTAATTCCGAAGCAATTTCTGTGTTTCATCGTCAATAAGAAGGTCAGAGGGATACAGTAAACCTGAAGTGAAGCATTAGAATCTATAACTAGTGTCACGGGAATGGTTCAAAGCATAGGCAGTAAGAAGAGTCAGTTTCCTTGTACTTGAGACGGCATTGTGCCTTTTGTATTTAATTCCGATGCAATATCTGTGTTTCATCGTCAATAGGAAGGTCGGAGGGATACAGTAAACCTGAAGTGAAGCACCGGAAACTATACCTAGTGTCACAGGAATGGTTCAAAACATAGACAGTAAGAAGAGTCAGTTTTCTTGTACTTAAGTCGGCATTGTGTCTTTTGTATTTAATTCCGATGCAATTTCTGTGTTTCATTGTCAATAAGAAGGACAGAGGGATACAGTTCAACTGAAGTGAGGCATCAGAATCTATAACTAGTGTCACAGGAGTGGTTCAAAACATTGACAGTAAGAAGAGTCAGTTTTCTTGTACTTAAGTCGGCATTGTGCCTTTTGTATTTAATTCCGATGCAATTTCTGTGTTTCATCGTCAATAAGAAGGTCAGAGGGATACAGTAAACCTGAAGTGAAGCATCGGTATCTATAACTAGTGTCACAGGAATGGTTCAAAACATAGACAGTAAGAAGAGTCAGATTTCTTGTATTTAAGTCGGCATTGTGCCTTTTATATTTAATTCCGATGCAATTTCTGTGTTTCATCGTCAATAAGAAGGTCAGAGGGAAACAGTAAACCCGAAGTGAGGCATCGGAATCTATAACTAGTGTCACAGGAATGGTTCAAATCATAGACAATAAGAAGAATCAGTTATCTTGTACTTAAGTCGGCATTGTGTTTTTTGTATTTAATTCCGAAGCAATTTCTGTGTTTCATCGTCAATAAGAAGGTCAGAGGAATACAGTAAACCTGAAGGAACGCATCAGAATCTATAACGAGTGTCACATGAATGGTTCAAACCATAGACAGTAAGAAGAGTCAGTTTTCTTGTACTTAAGTCGGCATTGTGCCTTTTGTATTTAATTCCGATGCAATTTCTGTGTTTCATCGTCAATAAGAAGGTAAGAGGGATACAGTAAACCTGAAGTGAAGCATCGGTATCTATAACTAGTGTCACAGGAATGGTTCAAAACATAGACAGTAAGAAGAGTCAGATTTCTTGTACTTAAGTCGGCATTGTGCCTTTTATATTTAATTCCGATGCAATTTCTGTGTTTCATCGTCAATAAGAAGGTCAGAGGGAAGCAGTAAACCTGAAGTGAAGCATCGGAATCTATAACTAGTGTCACAGGAATGGTTCAAATCATAGACAATAAGAAGAATCAGTTATCTTGTACTTAAGTCGGCATTGTGTCTTTTGTATTTAATTCCGAAGCAATTTCTGTGTTTCATCGTCAATAAGAAGGTCAGAGGAATACAGTAAACATGAAGAAAGCATCAGAATCTATAACGAGTGTCAAATGAATGCTTCAAAACATAGACAGTAAGAAGAGTCAGTTTTCTTGTACTTAAGTCGGCATTGTGCCTATTGAATTTAATTCCGGTGCAATTTCTGTGTTTCATCGTCAATAAGAAGGTCAGAGGGAAACAGAAAACCTGAAGTGAAGCATTAGAATCTATAACCAGTGTCACAGGAATGGTTCAAAGCATAGGCAGTAAGAAGGGTCAGTTTTCTTGTACTTGAGTCGGCATTGTGCCTTTTGTATTTAATTCCGATGCAATTTCTGGGTGTCATCGTCAACAAGAAGGTCAGAGGGATACAGTATACCTGAAGTGAAGCATCGGAATCTATAACTAGTGTCACAGGAATAGTTGAAACCACAGACAGTAAGAAGAGTCAGTTATCTTGTACTTAAGTCGGCATTGTGCCTTTTGTACTTAATTCCGAAGCAATTTCTGTTTTTCATCGTCAATAAGAAGGTCAGAGGGATACAGTAAACCTGAAGTAAAGCATCGGAATCTATAACGAGTGTCACATGAATGGTTCAAAATATAGACAGTAAGAAGAGTCAGTTTTCTTGTACTTATGTCGGCATTGTACCTTTTGTATTAATTCCGATGCAATTTCTGTGTTCCATCGTCAATAAGAAGGTCAGAGGGATACAGTAAACCAGAAGTGAAGCATCGGAATCTATAACTAGTGTCACAGGAATGGTTCAAAACATAGACAGTAAGAAGAGTCAGTTTTCTTGTACTTAAGTCGGCATTGTGCTTTTTGTATTTAATTCCGATGCAATTTCTGTGTTTCATCGTCAATAAGAAGGTCAGTGGGATACAGTAAACATGAAGTGGAGTATTGGAATCTATAACTAGTGTCACAGGACTGGTTCAAAACATAGACAGTAAGAAGAGTCAGTTTTCTTGTACTTAAGTCGGCATAGAGCCTTTTGTATTTAATTCCGATGCAATATCTGTGTTTCATCGTCAATAGGAAGGTCGGAGGGATACAGTAAACCTGAAGTGAAGCATCGGAATCTATACCTAGTGTCACAGGAATGGTTCAAAACATAGACAGTAAGAAGAGTCAGTTTTCTTGTACTTAAGTCGGCATTGTGTCTTTTGTATTTAATTCCGATGCAATTTCTGTGTTTCAATGTCAATAAGAAGGACAGAGGGATACAGTTAACCTGAAGTGAGGCATCATAATCTATAACTAGTGTCACAGGAGTGGTTCAAAACATTGACAGTAAGAAGAGTCAGTTTTCTAGTACTTAAGTCGGCACTGTGCCTTTTGTATTTAATTCCGATCCAATATCTGTGTTTCATCGTCAATAAGAAGGTCAGACTGATACAGTAAACCTGAAGTGAAGCATCGGTATCTATAACTAGTGTCAAAGGAATGGTTCAAAGCATAGTCAGTTAGAAGAGTCACATTTCTTGTACTTAAGTCGGCATTGTGCCTTTTATATTTAATTCCGATGCAATTTCTGTGTTTCATCGTCATAAGAAGGTCAGAGGGAAACAGTAAACCTGAAGTGAAGCATCGGAATCTATAACTAGTGTCACAGGAATGGTTCAAATCATAGACAACAAGAAGAATCAGTTTTCTTGTACTTAAGTCGGCATTGTGTCTTTTGTATTTAATTCCGAAGCAATTTCTGTGTTTCATCGTCAATAAGAAGGTCAGAGGGAAACAGTAAACCTGAAGTGAAGCACTAGAATCTATAACTAGTGTCACGGGAATGGTTCAAAGCATAGGCAGTAAGAAGAGTCAGTTTTCTTGTACTTGAGTCGGCATTGTGCCTTTTGTATTTAATTCCGATGCAATTTCTGTGTTTGATCGTCAATATGAACATCAGAGGGATACAGTAAACCTGAAGTGAAGCATTGGATCTATAACTAGTGTCACAGGAATGGTTCAAAACATTGACAGTAAGAAGAGTCAGTTTTCTTGTACTTAAGTCGGCATTGTGCCTATTGAATTTAATTCCGATGCAATTTCTGTGTTTCATCGTCAATAAGAAGGTCAGAGGGAAACAGTAAACCTGAAGTGAAGCATTAGAATCTATAACTAGTGTCACAGGAATGGTTCAAAGCATAGGCAGTAAGAAGAGTCAGTTTTCTTGTACTTGAGTCGGCATTGTGCCTTTTGTATTTAATTCCGATGCAATTTCTGGGTGTCATCGTCAATAAGATGGTCAGAGGGATACAGTATACCTGAAGTGAAGCATCGGTATCTATAACTAGTGTCACAGGAATGGTTCAGAACATAGACAGTAAGAAGAGTCAGATTTCTTGTACTTAAGTCGGCATTGTGCCTTTTATATTTAATTCCGATGCAATTTCTGTGTTTCATCGTCAATCAGAAGGTCAGAGGGAAACAGAAAACCTGAAGTGAAGCATTAGAATCTATAACTAGAGTCACGGGAATGGTTCAAAGCATAGGCAGTAAGAAGAGTCAGTTTTCTTGTACTTGAGACGGCATTGTGCCTTTTGTATTTAATTCCGATGCAATATCTGTGTTTCATCGTCAATAGGAAGGTCGGAGGGATACAGTAAACCTTAAGTGAAGCACCGGAATCTATACCTAGTGTCACAGGAATGGTTCAAAACATAGACAGTAAGAAGAGTCAGTTTTCTTGTACTTAAGTCGGCATTGTGTCTTTTGTATTTAATTCCGATGCAATTTCTGTGTTTCATTGTCAATAAGAAGGACAGAGGGATACAGTTCAACTGAAGTGAGGCATCAGAATCAATAACTAGTGTCACAGGAGTGGTTCAAAACATTGACAGTAAGAAGAGTCAGTTTTCTTGTACTTAAGTCGGCATTGTGCCTTTTGTATTTAATTCCGATGCAATTTCTGTGTTTCATCGTCAATAAGAAGGTCAGAGGGATACAGTAAACCTGAAGTGAAGCATCGGTATCTATAACTAGTGTCACAGGAATGGTTCAAAAACATAGACAGTAAGAAGAGTCAGATTTCTTGTACTTAAGTCGGCATTGTGCTTTTTATATTTAATTCCGATGCAATTTCTGTGTTTCATCGTCAATAAGAAGGTCAGAGGGAAACAGTAAACCTGAAGTGAAGCATCGGAATCTATAACTAGTGTCACAGGAATGGTTCAAATCATAGACAATAAGAAGAATCAGTTATCTTGTACATAAGTCGGCATTGTGTTTTTTGTATTTAATTCCGAAGCAATTTCTGTGTTTCATCGTCAATAAGAAGGTCAGAGGAATACAGTAAACCTGAAGTAAAGCATCAGAATCTATAACGAGTGTCACATGAATGGTTCAAACCATAGACAGTAAGAAGAGTCAGTTTTCTTGTACTTAAGTCGGCATTGTGCCTATTGAATTCAATTCCGATGCAATTTCTGTGTTTCATCGTCAATAAGAAGGTCAGAGGGAAACGGTAAACCTGAAGTGAAGCATTAGAATCTATAACTAGTGTCACAGGAATGGTTCAAAGCATAGGCAGTAAGAAGAGTCAGTTTTCTTGTACTTGAGTCGGCATATTGCCTTTTGTATTTAATTCCGATGCAATTTCTGGGTGTCATCGTCAACAAGAAGGTCAGAGGGATACATTAAACCTGAAGTGAAGCATCGGAATCTATAACTAGTGTCACAGGAATGGTTCAAACCACAGACAGTAAGAAGAATCAGTTATCTTGTACTTAAGTCGGCATTGTGCCTTTTGTACTTAATTCCGAAGCAATTTCTGTTTTTCATCGTCAATAAGAAGGTCAGAGGGATACAGTAAACCTGAAGTAAAGCATCGGAATCTATAACGAGTGTCACATGAATGGTTCAAAATATAGACAGTAAGAAGAGTCAGTTTTCTTGTACTTATGTCGGCATTGTACCTTTTGTATTAATTCCGATGCAATATCTGTGTTCCATCGTCAATAAGAAGGTCAGAGGGATACAGTAAACCGGAAGTGAAGCATCGGAATCTATAACTAGTGTCACAGGAATGGTTCAAAACATAGACAGTAAGAAGTGTCAGTTTTCTTGTACTTAAGTCGGCATTGTGCCTTTTGTATTTAATTCCGATGCAATTTCTGTGTTTCATCGTCAATAAGAAGGTCAGTGGGATACAGTAAACCTGAAGTGGAGCATTAGAATCTATAACTAGTGACACAGGACTGGTTCAAAACATAGACAGTTACAAGAGTCAGTTTTCTTGTACTTAAGTCGGCATAGTGCATTTTGTATTTAATTCCGATGCAATATCTGTGTTTCATCGTCAATAGGAAGGTCGGAGGGATACAGTAAACCTGAAGTGAAGCATCGGAATCTATACCTAGTGTCACAGGAATGGTTCAAAACATAGACAGTAAGAAGAGTCAGTTTTCTTGTACTTTAGTCGGCATTGTGTCTTTTGTATTTAATTCCGATGCAATTTCTGTGTTTCAATGTCAATAAGAAGGACAGAGGGATACAGTTAACCTGAAGTGAGGCATCAGAATCTATAACTAGTGTCACAGGAGTGGTTCAAAACATTGACAGTAAGAGAGTCTGTTTTCTTGTACTTAAGTCGGCATTGTGCCTTTTGTATTTAATTCCGATCCAATATCTGTGTTTCATCGTCAATAAGAAGGTCAGACTGATACAGTAAACCTGAAGTGAAGCATCGGTATCTATAACTAGTGTCACAGGAATGGTTCAAAACATAGACAGTAAGAAGAGTCAGATTTATTGTACTTAAGTCGGCATTGTGCCTTTTATATTTAATTCCGATGCAATTTCTGTGTTTCATCGTCATAAGAAGGTCAGAGGGAAACAGTAAACCTGAAGTGAAGCATGGGAATCTATAACTAGTGTCACAGGAATGGTTCAAATCATAGACAATAAGAAGAATCAGTTATCTTGTACTTAAGTCGGCATTGTGTCTTTTGTATTTAATTCCGAAGCAATTTCTGTGTTTCATCGTCAATAAGAAGGTCAGAGGAATACAGTAAACCTGAAGTGAAGCATCGGAATCTATAACTAGTGTCACGGGAATGGTTCAAAGCATAGGCAGTAAGAAGAGTCAGTTTTCTTGTACTTGAGTCGGCATTGTGCCTTTTGTATTTACTTCCGATGCAATTTCTGTGATTCATCGTCAATAAGAACATCAGAGGGATACAGTAAACCTGAAGTGAAGAATTGGATCTATAACTAGTGTCACAGGAATGGTTCAAAACATTGACAGTAAGAAGAGTCAGTTTTCTTGTACTTAAGTCGGCATTGTGCCTATTAATTTTAATTCCGATGCAATTTCTGTGTTTCATCGTCAATAAGAAGGTCAGAGGGATACAGTAGACCTGAAGTGAAGCATCGGAATCTATAACTAGTGTCATATGAATGGTTCAAAACATAGACAGTCAGAAGAGTCAGTTTTCTTGTACTTAAGTCGGCATTGTGCCTTTTGTACTTAATTCCGAAGCAATTTCTGTGTTTCATCGTCAATACGATGGTCAGAGGGATACAGTAAACCTGAAGTAAAGCATCGGAATCTATAACGAGTGTCTCATGAATGGTTCAAAATATAGACAATAAGAAGAGTCAGTTTGCTTGTACTTAAGTCGGCTTTGTACCTTTTGTATTAATTCCGATGCAATTTCTGAGTTTCATCGTCAATAAGAATGTCAGAGGGAAACAGTAAACCTGAAGTGATGCATCGGAATCTATAACTAGTGTCACAGGAATGGTTCAAAACATAGATCGTAAGAAGAATCAGTTTTCTTGTACTTAAGTCGGCATTGTGCGTTTTGTATGTAATTCCGATGCAATATCTGTGTTTCATCGTCAATAAGAAGGTCAGAGAGATACAGTAAACCTGAAGTAAAGCATCGGAATCTATAACGAGTGTCACATGAATGGTTCAAAGTATAGACAGCAAGAAAAGTCAGTATTCTTGTACTTAAGTCGGCATTGTACTTTTGTAGTAATTCCGATGCAATTTCTGTGTTTCATCGTCAATAAGAAGGTCAGAGGGATACAGTAAGCCAGAAGTGAAGCATCTGAATCTATAACTAGTGTCACAGGAATGGTTCAAAACATAGACAGTAAGAAGAGTCAGTTTTCTTGTTCTTAAGTCGGCATTGTGCATTTGTATTTAATTCCGATGCAATTTCTGTGTTTCATCGTCAATACGAAGGACAGAGGGATACAGTAAACCTGAAGTGATGCATCGGAATCTATAACTAGTGTCACAGGAATGGTTCAATTCATAGACAGTAAGGGGAGTCAGTTTTCTTGTACATAAGTCGGCATTGAGCCTTTTGTATTTAATTCCGATGCCATATCTGTGTTTCATCGTCAATAAGAAGGTCAGAGGGATCCAGTAAACCTGAAGTAAAGCTTCGAAATCTATAACTAGTGTAACAGGAATGGTTCAAACCACAGACAGTAAGAAGAGTCAGTTATCTTGTACTTAAGACGGCATTGTGCCTTTTGTACTTAATTCCGAAGCAATTTCTGTGTTTCATCGTCAATACGATGGTCAGAGGGATACAGTAAACCTGAAGTAAAGCATCGGAATCTATAACGAGTGTCTCATGAATGGTTCAAAATATAGACAATAAGAAGAGTCAGTTTGCTTGTACTTAAGTCGGCTTTGTACCTTTTGTATTAATTCCGATGCAATTTCTGAGTTTCATCGTCAATAAGAATGTCAGAGGGAAACAGTAAACCTGAAGTGATGCATCGGAATCTATAACTAGTGTCACAGGAATGGTTCAAAACATAGATCGTAAGAAGAATCAGTTTTCTTGTACTTAAGTCGGCATTGTGCGTTTTGTATGTAATTCCGATGCAATATCTGTGTTTCATCGTCAATAAGAAGGTCAGAGGGATACAGCAAACCTGAAGTGAAGCATCGGAATCTATAACTAGTGTCACAGGAATGGTTCAAACATAGACAGTAAGAAGAGTCAGTTTTCTAGTACTTAAGTCGGCATTGTGCCTTTTATATTTAATTCCGATGCAATTTCTGTGTTTCATCGTCAATAAGAAGGTCAGAGGGAAACAGTAAACCTGAAGCGAAGCATCGGAATCTATAACTAGTGTCACAGGAATGGTTCAAATCATAGACAGTAAGAAGAGTCTGTTATCTTGTACTTAAGTCGGCATTGGGCCTTTTGTATTTAATTCCGAAGCAATTTCTGTGTTTCATCGTCAATAAGAAGGTCAGAGGGATACAGTAAACATGAAGTAAAGCATTGGAATCTATAACGAGTGTCACATGAATGGTTCAAAACATAGACAGTAAAAAGAGTCAGTTTTCTTGTACTTAAGTCGGCATTGTGCCTTTTGTATTTAATTATGATGCAATTTCTGAGTTTCATCGTCAATAAGGAGGTCAGAGGGATACAGTAAACCTGAAGTGAAGCATCGGAATCTATAACTAGTGTCACAATAATGGTTCAAAACATAGACAGTAAGAAGAGTCAGTTTTTTTGTACTTAAGTAGGCATTGTGCCTTTTGTATTTAATTCCGATGCAATATCTGTGTTTCATCAACAATGTGAAGGTCAGAGGGATACAGTAAACCTGAAGTGAAGCATCGGAATCTATAACTAGTATCACATGAATGGTTTAAACATAGACAGTAAGAAGAGTAAGTTTTCTTGTACTTAAGTCGGCATTGTGCCTTTTGAATTTAATTCCGATGCAATATCTGTGTTTCATCGTCAATAAGAAGGTCAGAGGGATACAGTAAACCTTAAGTGAAGCATTGGAATCTATAACTAGTGTCACAGGAAGGGTCCAAAACATAGACAGTAAGAAGAGTCAGTTTTCTAGCACTTAAGTCGGCATTGTGCCTTTTGTATTTAATTCCGATGCAATATCTGTGTTTCATCGTCAATAAGAAGGTCAGAGGGATACTGTAAACCTGAATAGAAGCATCGGAATCTATAACTAGTGTAACAGGAATGGTTCAAACATAGACAGTTAGAAGAGTTAGTTTTCTTGTCCTTAAGTCGGCATTGTGCCTTTTCTATTTAATTCCGATGCAATTTCTACGTTTCATCGTCAATTAGAAGGTCAGAGGGATACAATAAACCTGAAGTGTTGCATCGGAATCTTTAACTAGTGTCACAGGAATGGTTCAATACATAGACAGTAAGGAGAGTCAGTTTTCTTGTACTTAAGTCGGCATTGTGCCTTTTGTATTTAATTCCGATGCAATTACTGTGTTTCATCGTCAATAAGATCTTCAGAAGGATACAGTAAAACTGAAGTGAAGCATCGGAATCTATAACTAGTGTCACTGGAATGGTTCAAAACATAGACTGTAAGAAGAGTCAGTTTTCTTGTACTTAAGTCGGCAGAGTGCCTTTTGTATTTAATTCCGATGCAATATCTGTGTTTCATCGTCAATAAGAAGGTCAGAGGGGTACAGTAAACCTGAAGTGAAGCATCGTAATCTATAACTAGTGTAACAGGAATGGATCAAACGTAGACAGTTAGAAGAGTTAGTTTTCTTGTACTTAAGTCGGCATTGTGCCTTTTATATTAAATCCGATGCAATTTCTGTGTTTCATCGTCAATAAGAAGGTCAGAGGGATACAGTAAACCTGAAGTAAAGCATCGGAAACTATAACTAGTGTAACCGGAGTGGTTCAAACCACAGACAGTAAGAAGAGTCAGTTATCTTGTACTTAAGTCGGCATTGTGCCGTTTGTACTTAATTCCGATGCAATTTCTGTGTTTCATCGTCAATAAGAAGGTCAGAGGGATACAGTAAACCTGAAGTAAAGCATTGGAATCTATAACGAGTATCACATGAATGGTTCAAAATATAGACAGTAAGAAGAGTCAGTTTTCTTGTACTTAAGTCGGCATTGTACCTTTTGTATTAATTCCGATGCAATTTCTGTGTTTCATCGTCAATAAGAAGGTCAGAGGGATACAGAAAACCTCAAGTGAAGCATCGGAATCTATAACTAGTGTCACAGGAATGGTTCAAAACATAGACAGTAAGAAGAGTCAGTTTTCTTGTACTTAAGTCGGCATTGTGCCTTTTGTATTTAATTCCGATGCAATTTCTGTGTTTCATCGTCATCAAGAAGGACAGAGGGATACAGTAAACCTGAAGTGATGCATCGGAATCTATAACTAGTGTCGCAGGAATGGTTCAATACATAGACAGGAAGAAGAGTCAGTTTTCTTGTACTTAAGTCGGCATTGTGCCTTTTGTGTTTAATTCCGATGCAATATCTGTGTTTCATCGTCAATAAGAAGGTCAGAGGGTTACAGTAAACCTGAAGTGAAGCATCGGAATCTATAACTAGTGTAACAGGAATGGTTCAAACATAGACAGTTAGAAGAGACAGTTTTCTTGTACTTACGTCGGCATTGTGCCTTTTGTATTTATTTCCGATGCAATTTCTGGGTGTCATCGTCAACAAGAAGGTCAGAGGGGTACAGTAAACCTGAAGTGAAGCATCGGAATCTATAACTAGAGTAACAGGAATGGTTCAAACCACGGACAGTAAGAAGAGTCAGTTATCTTGTACTTAAGTCGGCATTGTGCCTTTTGTACTTAATTCCGAAGCAATTTCTGTTTTTCATCGTCAATAAGAAGGTCAGAGGGATACAGTAAACCTGAAGTAAAGCATCGGAATCTGTAACGAGTGTCACATGAATGGTTCAAAATATAGACAGTAAGAAGAGTCAGTTTTCATGTACTTATGTCGGAATTGTGCCTTTTCTATTTAATTCCGATGCAATTTCTATTTTTCATCGTCAATAAGAAGGTCAGAGGGATACAGTAAACCTGAAGTGAAGCATCGGAATCTTTAAGTAGTGTCTCAGGAATGGTTCAAAACATAGACTGTAAGAAGAGTCAGTTTTCTTGTACTTAAGTCGGCATTGTGCCTTTTGTATTTAATTCCGATGCAACTTCGGTGTTTCATCGTCAATAAGAAGGTCCGTGGGATACAGTAAACCTGAAGTGGAGCACTGGAATCTGTAACTAGTGTCAAAGGATTGGTTCAAAACATAGTCAGTAAGAAGAGTCACTTTTCTTGTACTTAAGTCGGCATAGTGCCTTTTGTATTTAATTCCGATGCAATATCTGTGTTTCATCGTCAATAAGAAGGTCAGAGGGATACAGTAAACCTGACGTGAAGCATCGGAATCTATAACTAGTGTAACAGGAATGGTTCAAACCACAGACAGTAAGAAGAGTCAGTTATCTTGTACTTAAGACGGCATTGTGCCTTTTGTCCTTAATTCCGAAGCAATTTCTGTGTTTCATCGTCAATAAGAAGGTCAGAAGGATACAGTAAACCTGAAGTGAAGCATCGGAATCTATAACTAGTGTCACAGGAATGGTTCAAAACATAGACAGTAAGAAGAGTCAGTATTCTTGTACTTAAGTCGGCATTGTGCCTTTTGTATTTAATTCCGATGCAATATCTGTGTTTCATCGTCAATACGAAGGACAGAGGGATACAGTAAACCTGAAGTGATGCATCGGAATCTATAACTAGTGTCACAGGAATGGTTCAAAACATTGACAGTAAGAAGAGTCAGTTTTCTTGTACTTAAGTCGGCATTGTGCCTTTTGTATTTAATTCCGATGCAATTTCTGTGTTTCATCGTCAATAAGAAGGTCAGAGGGATACAGCAAACCTGAAGTGAAGCTTCGGTATCTATAACTAGTGTCAGAGGAATGGTTCAAAGCATAGACAGTAAGAAGAGTCAGTTATCTTGTACTTAAGTCGGCATTGTGCCTTTTATTTTTAATTCCGATTCAATTTCTGTGTTTCATCGTCAATAAGAAGGTCAGAGGGAAACAGTAAACCTGAAGTAAAGCATCGGAATCTATAACTAGTGTCACAGGGATGGTTCAATACATAGACAGTAAGGAGAGTCAGTTTTCTTGTACTTAAGTCGGCATTGTGCCTTTTGTATTTAATTCCGATGCAATTTCTGTGTTTCATCGTCAATAAGATCTTCAGAAGGATACAGTAAAACTGAAGTGAAGCATCGGAATCTATAACTAGTGTCACTGGAATGGTTCAAAACATAGACTGTAAAAAGAGTCAGTTTTCTTGTACTTAAGTCGGCATAGTGAATTTTGTATTTAATTCCGATGCAATATCTGTGTTTCATCGTCAATAAGATGGTCAGAGGGATACAGTAAACCTGAAGTGAAGCATCGTAATCTATAACTAGTGTATCAGGAATGGATCAAACGTAGACAGTTAGAAGAGTTAGTTTTCTTGTACTTAAGTCGGCATTGTGCCTTTTATATTAAATTCCGATGCAATATCTGTGTTTCATCAACAATGTGAAGGTCAGAGGGATACAGTAAACCTGAAGTGAAGCATCGGAATCTATAACTAGTATCACATGAATGGTTTAAACATAGACAGTAAGAAGAGTAAGTTTTCTTGTACTTAAGTCGGCATTGTGCCTTTTGAATTTAATTCCGATGCAATATCTGTGTTTCATCGTCAATAAGAAGGTCAGAGGGATACAGTAAACCTTAAGTGAAGCATTGGAATCTATAACTAGTGTCACAGGAAGGGTCCAAAACATAGACAGTAAGAAGAGTCAGTTTTCTAGCACTTAAGTCGGCATTGTGCCTTTTGTATTTAATTCCGATGCAATATCTGTGTTTCATCGTCAATAAGAAGGTCAGAGGGATACTGTAAACCTGAATAGAAGCATCGGAATCTATAACTAGTGTAACAGGAATGGTTCAAACATAGGAAGTTAGAAGAGTTAGTTTTCTTGTCCTTAAGTCGGCATTGTGCCTTTTCTATTTAATTCCGATGCAATTTCTACGTTTCATCGTCAATTAGAAGGTCAGAGGGATACAATAAACCTGAAGTGTTGCATCGGAATCTTTAACTAGTGTCACAGGAATGGTTCAATACATAGACAGTAAGGAGAGTCAGTTTTCTTGTACTTAAGTCGGCATTGTGCCTTTTGTATTTAATTCCGATGCAATTACTGTGTTTCATCGTCAATAAGATCTTCAGAAGGATACAGTAAAACTGAAGTGAAGCATCGGAATCTGTAACTAGTGTCACTGGAATGGTTCAAAACATAGACTGTAAGAAGAGTCAGTTTTCTTGTACTTAAGTCGGCAGAGTGCCTTTTGTATTTAATTCCGATGCAATATCTGTGTTTCATCGTCAATAAGAAGGTCAGAGGGGTACAGTAAACCTGAAGTGAAGCATCGTAATCTATAACTAGTGTAACAGGAATGGATCAAACGTAGACAGTTAGAAGAGTTAGTTTTCTTGTACTTAAGTCGGCATTGTGCCTTTTATATTAAATCCGATGCAATTTCTGTGTTTCATCGTCAATAAGAAGGTCAGAGGGATACAGTAAACCTGAAGTGAAGCATCGGAGACTATAACTAGTGTAACCGGAGTGGTTCAAACCACAGACAGTAAGAAGAGTCAGTTATCTTGTACTTAAGTCGGCATTGTGCCGTTTGTACTTAATTCCGATGCAATTTCTGTGTTTCATCGTCAATAAGAAGGTCAGAGGGATACAGTAAACCTGAAGTAAAGCATTGGAATCTATAACGAGTATCACATGAATGGTTCAAAATATAGACAGTAAGAAGAGTCAGTTTTCTTGTACTTAAGTCGGCATTGTACCTTTTGTATTAATTCCGATGCAATTTCTGTGTTTCATCGTCAATAAGAAGGTCAGAGGGATACAGAAAACCTCAAGTGAAGCATCGGAATCTATAACTAGTGTCACAGGAATGGTTCAAAACATAGACAGTAAGAAGAGTCAGTTTTCTTGTACTTAAGTCGGCATTGTGCCTTTTGTATTTAATTCCGATGCAATTTCTGTGTTTCATCGTCATCAAGAAGGACAGAGGGATACAGTAAACCTGAAGTGATGCATCGGAATCTATAACTAGTGTCGCAGGAATGGTTCAATACATAGACAGGAAGAAGAGTCAGTTTTCTTGTACTTAAGTCGGCATTGTGCCTTTTGTATTTAATTCCGATGCAATATCTGTGTTTCATCGTCAATAAGAAGGTCAGAGGGTTACAGTAAACCTGAAGTGAAGCATCAGAATCTATAACTAGTGTAACAGGAATGGTTCAAACATAGACAGTTAGAAGAGACAGTTTTCTTGTACTTACGTCGGCATTGTGCCTTTTGTATTTATTTCCGATGCAATTTCTGGGTGTCATCGTCAACAAGAAGGTCAGAGGGGTACAGTAAACCTGAAGTGAAGCATCGGAATCTATAACTAGAGTAACAGGAATGGTTCAAACCACGGACAGTAAGAAGAGTCAGTTATCTTGTACTTAAGTCGGCATTGTGCCTTTTGTACTTAATTCCGAAGCAATTTCTGTTTTTCATCGTCAATAAGAAGGTCAGAGGGATACAGTAAACCTGAAGTAAAGCATCGGAATCTGTAACGAGTGTCACATGAATGGTTCAAAATATAGACTGTAAGAAGAGTCAGTTTTCATGTACTTATGTCGGAATTGTGCCTTTTCTATTTAATTCCGATGCAATTTCTATTTTTCATCGTCAATAAGAAGGTCAGAGGGATACAGTAAACCTGAAGTGAAGCATCGGAATCTTTAAGTAGTGTCTCAGGAATGGTTCAAAACATAGACTGTAAGAAGAGTCAGTTTTCTTGTACTTAAGTCGGCATTGTGCCTTTTGTATTTAATTCCGATGCAACTTCAGTGTTTCATCGTCAATAAGAAGGTCCGTGGGATACAGTAAACCTGAAGTGGAGCACTGGAATCTGTAACTAGTGTCAAAGGATTGGATCAAAACATAGTCGGTAAGAAGAGTCACTTTTCTTGTACTTAAGTCAGCATAGTGCCTTTTGTATTTAATTCCGATGCAATATCTGTGTTTCATCGTCAATAAGAAGGTCAGAGGGATACAGTAAACCTGACGTGAAGCATCGGAATCTATAACTAGTGTAACAGGAATGGTTCAAACCACAGACAGTAAGAAGAGTCAGTTATCTTGTACTTAAGACGGCATTGTGCCTTTTGTCCTTAATTCCGAAGCAATTTCTGTGTTTCATCGTCAATAAGAAGGTCAGAAGGATACAGTAAACCTGAAGTGAAGCATCGGAATCTATAACTAGTGTCACAGGAATGGTTCAAAACATAGACAGTAAGAAGAGTCAGTATTCTTGTACTTAAGTCGGCATTGTGCCTTTTGTATTTAATTCCGATGCAATATCTGTGTTTCATCGTCAATACGAAGGACAGAGGGATACAGTAAACCTGAAGTGATGCATCGGAATCTATAACTAGTGTCACAGGAATGGTTCAAAACATTGACAGTAAGAAGAGTCAGTTTTCTTGTACTTAAGTCGGCATTGTGCCTTTTGTATTTAATTCCGATGCAATTTCTGTGTTTCATCGTCAATAAGAAGGTCAGAGGGATACAGCAAACCTGAAGTGAAGCTTCGGTATCTATAACTAGTGTCAGAGGAATGGTTCAAAGCATAGACAGTAAGAAGAGTCAGTTATCTTGTACTTAAGTCGGCATTGTGCCTTTTATTTTTAATTCCGATTCAATTTCTGTGTTTCATCGTCAATAAGAAGGTCAGAGGGAAACGGTAAACCTGAAGTAAAGCATCGGAATCTATAACTAGTGTCACAGGGATGGTTCAATACATAGACAGTAAGGAGAGTCAGTTTTCTTGTACTTAAGTCGGCATTGTGCCTTTTGTATTTAATTCCGATGCAATTTCTGTGTTTCATCGTCAATAAGATCTTCAGAAGGATACAGTAAAACTGAAGTGAAGCATCGGAATCTATAACTAGTGTCACTGGAATGGTTCAAAACATAGACTGTAAAAAGAGTCAGTTTTCTTGTACTTAAGTCGGCATAGTGCCTTTTGTATTTAATTCCGATGCAATATCTGTGTTTCATCGTCAATAAGATGGTCAGAGGGATACAGTAAACCTGAAGTGAAGCATCGTAATCTATAACTAGTGTATCAGGAATGGATCAAACGTAGACAGTTAGAAGAGTTAGTTTTCTTGTACTTAAGTCGGCATTGTGCCTTTTATATTAAATTCCGATGCTATTTCTGTGTTTCATCGTCAATAAGAAGGTCAGAGGGATACAGTAAACCTGAAGTGAAGCATCGGAAACTATAACTAGTGTAACGGGAATGGTTCAAACCACGGACAGTAAGAAGAGTCAGTTATCTTGTACTTAAGTCGGCATTGTGCCTTTTGTACTTAATTCCGAAGCAATTTCCGTGTTTCATCGTCAATAAGAAGGTCAGAGGGATACAGTAAACCTGAAGTAAAGCATTGGAATCTATAACGAGTATCACATGAATGGTTCAAAATATAGACAGTAAGAAGAGTCAGTTTTCTTGTACTTAAGTCGGCATTGTACCTTTTGTATTAATTCCGATGCAATTTCTGTGTTTCATCGTCAATAAGAAGGTCAGATGGATACAGTAAACCTCAAGTGAAGCATCGGAATCTATAACTAGTGTCACAGGAATGGTTCAAAACATAGACAGTAAGAAGAGGCAGTTTTCTTGTACTTAAGTCGGCATTGTGCCTTTTGTATTTAATTCCGAGGCAATTTCTGTGTTTCATCGTCATCAAGAAGGACAGAGGGACACAGTAAACCTGAAGTGATGCATCGGAATCTATAACTAGTGTCGCAGGAATGGTTCAAAGCATAGACAGTAAGAAGAGTCAGTTTTCTTGTACTTAAGTCGGCATTGTGCCTTTTGTATTTAATTCCGATGCAATATCTGTGTTTCATCGTCAATAAGAAGGTCAGAGGGATACAGTAAACCTGAAGTGAAGCATCGGAATCTATAACTAGTGTAACAGGAATGGTTCAAACATAGACAGTTAGAAGAGATAGTTTTCTTGTACTTACGTCGGCATTGTGCCTTTTGTATTTATTTCCGATGCAATTTCTGGAAGTTATCGTCAACAAGAAGGTCAGAGGGGTACAGTAAACCCGAAGTGAAGCATCGGAATCTATAACTAGAGTAACAGGAATGGTTCAAACCACGGACAGTAAGAAGAGTCAGTTATCTTGTACTTAAGTCGGCATTGTGCCTTTTGTACTTAATTCCGAAGCTATTTCTGTTTTTCATCGTCAATAAGAAGGTCAGAGGGATACAGTAAACCTGAAGTAAAGCATCGGAATCTATAACGAGTGTCAAATGAATGGTTTAAAATATAGACAGTAAGAAGAGTCAGTTTTCATGTACTTATGTCGGCATTGTACCTTTTGTATTAATTCCGATGCAATTTCTGTGTTCCATCGTCAATAAGAAGGTCAGAGGGATACAGTAAACCAGAAGTGAAGCATCGGAATCTATAACTAGTGTCACAGGAATGGTTCAAAGCATAGACAGTAAGAAGAGTCAGTTATCTTGTACTTAAGTCGGCATTGTGCCTTTTGTATTGAATTCCGATGCAATTTCTGTGTTTCATCGTCAATAAGAAGGTCAGTGGGATACTGTAAACCTGAAGTGGAGCATTGGAATCTATAACTAGTGTCACAGGACTGGTTCAAAACATAGACAGTAAGAAGAGTCAGTTTTCTTGTACTTAAGTCGGCATAGTGCCTTTTGTATTTAATTCCGATGCTATATCTGTGTTTCATCGTCAATAGGAAGGTCAGAGGGATACAGTAAACCTGAAGTGAAGCATCGGAATCTGTAACTAGTGTAACAGGGATGGTTCAAACATAGACAGTTAGAAGAGTCAGTTTTCTTGTACTTAAGTCGGCATTGTGCCTTTTCTATTTAATTCCGATGCGATTTCTATGTTTCATCGTCAATTAGAAGGTCAGAGGGATACAGTAAACCTGAAGTGAAGCATCGGAATCTATAACTAGTGTCACAGGAATGGTTCAAAACATAGACAGTAAGGAGAGTCAGTTTTCTTGTACTTAAGTCGGCATTGTGCCTTTTGTATTTAATTCCGATGCAATTTCTGTGTTTCATCGTCAATAAGATCTTCAGAAGGATACAGTAAAACTGAAGTGAAGCATCGGAATCTATAACTAGTGTCACAGGAATGGTTCAAAACATAGACAGTAACAAGTGTCAGTTTTCCTGTACTTAAGTCGGCATTGTGCAATTTGTATTTAATTCCGATGCAATATCTGTGTTTCATCGTCAATAAGAAAGTCAGAGGGATACAGTAAACCTGAAATGAAGCATCGGAATCTTTAAGTAGTGTCTCAGGAATGGTTCAAAACATAGACTGTAAGAAGAGTCAGTTTTCTTGTACTTAAGTCGGCATTGTGCCTTTTGTATTTAATTCCGATGCAATTTCTGTGTTTCATCGTCAATAAGAAGGTCCGTGGGATACAGTAAACCTGAAGTGGAGCATTGGAATCTGTAACTAGTGTCACAGGACTGGTTCAAAACATAGTCAGTAAGAAGAGTCACTTTTCTTGTATTTAAGTCGGCATAGTGCCTTTTGTATTTAATTCCGATGCAATGTCTGTGTTTCATCGTCAATAAGAAGGTCAGAGGGATACAGTAAACCTGAAGTGAAGCATCGGAATCTATAACTAGTGTAACAGGAATGGTTCAAACATAGACAGTTAGAAGAGTTAGTTTTCTTGTACTTAAGTCGGCATTGTGCCTTTTCTATTTAATTCCGATGCAATTTCTATGTTTCATCGTCAATTAGAAGGTCAGAGGGATACAGTAAACCTTAAGTGAAGCATCGGAATCAGTAACTAGTGTCACAGGAATGGGTCAAAACATAGACAGAGGGGTCAGTTTTCTTGTACGTAAGTCGGCATTGTGCCTTTTATATTAAATTCCGATGCAATTTCTGTGTTTCATCGTCAATAAGAAGGTCAGAGGGATGCAGTAAACCTGACGTGAAGCATCGGAATCTATAACTAGTGTAACAGGAATGGTTCAAACCACAGACAGTAAGAAGAGTCAGTTATCTTGTACTTAAGTCGGCATTGTGCCTTTTGTACTTAATTCCGAAGCAATTTCTGTGTTTCATCGTCAATAAGAAGGTCAGAGGGATACAGTAAACCTGAAGTGAAGCATCGGAATCTATAACTAGTGTCACAGGAATGGTTCAAACATAGACAGTAAGAAGAGTCAGTATTCTTGTACTTAAGTCGGCATTGTGCCTTTTGTATTTAATTCCGATGCAATATCTGTGTTTCATCGTCAATACGAAGGACAGAGGGATACAGTAAACCTGAAGTGATGCATCGGAATCTATAACTAGTGTCACAGGAATGTTTCAAAACATTGACAGTAAGAAGAGTCAGTTTTCTTGTACTTAAGTCGGCATTGTGCCTTTTGTACTTAATTCCGAAGCAATTTCTGTGTTTCATCGTCAATAAGAAGGTCAGAGGGAAACAGTAAACCTGAAGTAAAGCATCGGAATCTATAACTAGTGTCACAGGGATGGTTCAAACTATAGACAATAAGAAAAATCAATTATCTTGTACTTAAGTCGGCATTGTGCCTTTTGTATTTAATTCAAAAGCAATTTCTGTGTTTCATCGTCAATAAGAAGGTCAGAGGGATACAGTAAACCTGAAGTAAAGCATCGGAATCTATAACGAGTGTCACATGAATGGTTCAAAGCATAGACAGTAAGAAGAGTCAGTTTTCTTGTACTTAAGGCGGCATTGTGCCTTTTGTATTTAATTCCGATGCAATTTCTGTGTTTCAACGTCAATAAGGAGGTCAGAGGGATACAGTACACCTGAAGTGAAGCGTCAGAATCTATAACTAGTGTCACAGGAATGGTTCAAAACATAGGCAGTAAGAAGAGTCAGTTTTCTTGTACTTGAGTCGGCATTGTGCCTTATGTATTTAATTCCGATGCAATATCTGTGTTTCATCTTCAATAAGAAGGTCAGAGGGATACAGTAAACCTGAAGTGAAGCATCGGAATTTATAACTAGTGTCAGAGGAATGGTTCAGAACATAGACAGTAAGAAGAGTCAGTTTTCTTGTACTTAAGTCGGCATTGTTCCTTTTCTATTTAATTCCGATGCAATTCCTATGTTTCATCGTCAATAAGAAGGTCAGAGGGGTACAGTAAACCTGAAGTGAAGCATCGGAATCTATAACTAGTGTCACAGGAATGGATCAAAACATAGACAGTAAGACATAGACAGTAAGAGGAGTCAGTTTTCTTGTACTTAAGTCGCCATTGTGCCTTTTGTATTTCATTCCGAAGCAATTAATGTGTTTCATCGTCAATAAGAAGGTCAGAGGGATACAGTAAACCTGGAGTAAAGCATCGGAATGTATAACTAGTGTCACTTGAATGGTTCAAAACATAGACAGTTATAAGAGTCAGTTTTCTTGTACTTAAGTCAGCATTGGGCCTTTTGTATTTAATTCCGATGCAATTTCAGTGTTTCAACGTCAATAAGAAGGTCAGGGGGATACTGTGAACCTGAAACGAAGCATCGGAATCTGTAACTAGTGTCACAGGAATGGTTCAAATCATACACAGAAAAAAAAGTCAGTTTTCTTGTAATGAAGTCGGCATTGTGCCTTTTGTATTTAATTCGGATGCAATTTCTGTGTTTCATCGACAATAAGAAGGTCCGAGGGATACAGTAAACCTGAAGTGAAGCATCGGAATTTATAACTAGTGTCACAGGAATGGTTCAAAACATAGACAGTAAGAAAAGTCAGTTTTCTTGTACTTAAGTCGGCATTGTGCCTTTTGTATTTAATTCCGATGCAACTACTGTGTTTCATCGTCAATACGAAGGTCAGAGGTATACAGTAAACCTGAAGTGAAGCATCGGAATCTGTAACTAGTGTCACAGGAATGGTTCAAATCATAGACAGTAAGAAGAGTAAGTTTTCTTGTACTTAAGTCGGCATTGTTCCTTTTGTATTTAATTCCGATGCAATATCTGTGTTTCATCGTCAATAAGAAGGTCAGAGGGATACAGTGAACCTGAAGTGAAACATCATAATCCATAACTAGTGTCACAGGAATGGTTCAAACATAGATAGTAAAAAGAGTCAGTTTTGCTGTACTTAAGTCGGCATTGTGCCTTTTGTATTTAATTCCGATGCAATATCTGTGTTTCATCGTCAATTAGAAGGTCAGAGGGATACAGCAAACCTGAAGTGAAGCAACGGAATCTATAAGTAGACTCTCAGGAATGGTTCAAAACATAGACTGTAAGAAGAGTCAGTTTTCTTGTACTTAAGTCGGCATTGTGGCTTTTGTATTTACTTCCGTTGCAATTTCTGTGTTTCATCGTTAGTAAGAAAGTCAGTGGGATACAGTAAACCTTAAGTGAAGCATTGGAATCTATAACTAGTGTCACAGGAATGGTTCATAACATAGACAGTAAGAAGAGTCAGTTTACTTGCACTTAAGTAGGCATTGTGCCTTTTGTATTTAATTCCGATGCAATATCTGTGTTTCATCGTCCATAAGAAGGTCAGAGGGACACAGTAAACCTGTAGTGAAGCATCGGAATCTATAACTACTGTAACAAGAATGGTTCAAACATAGACAGTTAGAAGAGTTAGTTTTCTTGTACTTAAGTCAGCATTGTGCCTTTTCTATTTAATTCCGACGCAATTTCTATGTTTCATCGTCAATTAGAATGTCAGAGGGATACAATAAACCCGAAGTGAAGCATCGGAATCAACACCTAGTGTCACAGGAATGGTTCAAAACATAGACAGTAAGAAAAGTCAGTTTTCTTGTTCTTAAGTCGGCACTGTTACTTTTATACTAATTCCGATGCAATTTCTGTGTTTCATCGTCAATAAGAAGGTCAGAGGGATACAGTAAACCAGAAGTGAAGCATCGGAATCTATAAGTAGTGTCTCAGGAATGGTTCAAAACATAGACTGTAAGAAGAGTCAGTTTTCTTGTACTTAAGACGGCATTGTGCCTTTTGTATTTAATTCTGATGCAATTTCTGTGTTTCATCGTCAATAAGAAGGTCAGAGGGATACAGTAAACCTGAAGTGAAGCTTCGGTATCTATAACTAGTGTCACAGGAATGGCTCAAATCATAGACAGTAAGAAGAGACAGTTTTCTTGTACTAAAGTGGGCATTGTGCCTTTTATTTTTAATTCCGATGCAATTTCTGTGTTTCATCGTCAATGAGAAGGTCAGAGGGAAACAGTAAACCTGAAGTGAAGCATCGGAATCGATAACTAGTGTCACAGGAATGGTTCAAATAATAGACAATAAGAAGAATCAGTTATTTTACACTTAAGTCGGCATTGTGCCTTTTGTATTTAATTCCGAAGCAATGTCTGTGTTTCATCGTCAATAAGAAGGACAGAGGGATATAGTAAACCTGAAGTGTGCATCGGAATCTATAACTAGTGTCACAGGAATGGTTCAATACATAGACAGTAAGGAAAGTCAGTTTTCTTGTACTTAAGTCGGCATTGTGCCTTTTGTATTTAATTCCGATGCAATTTCTGTGTTTCATCGTCAATAAGATCTTCAGAAGGATACAGTAAAACTGAAGTGAAGCATCGGAATCTATAACTAGTGTCATAGGAATGGTTCAAATCATAGACAGTAACAAGAGTCAGTTTTCTTGTACTTATGTCTGCATTGTGCCTTTTGTATTTAATTCCGATGCAATATCTGTGCTTCATCGTCAATAAGAAGGTCAGAGGGATACAGTAAACCTGAAGTGAAGCATCGGAATCTATACGTAGTGTGTCAGGAATGGTTCAAAACATAGACTGTAAGAAGAGTCAGTTTTCTTGTACTTAAGTCGGCATTGTGCTTTTTGTATTTAATTCCGATGCAATTACTGTGTTTCATCGTCAATAAGAAGGTCAGTAGGATACAGTAAACCTGAAGTGGAGCATCGGAATCTATAACGAGTGTCACATGAATGGTTTAAAATATAGACAGTAAGAAGAGTCAGTTTTCTTGTACTTAAGTCGGCATTGTACCTTTTGTATTAATTCCGATGCAATTTCTGTGTTTCATCGTCATCAAGAAGGACAGAGGGATACAGTAAACCTGAAGTGAAGCATCGGAATCTATAACTAGTGTCACAGGAATGGTTCAAATCATAGACAGTAAGAAGAATCAGTTTTCTTGTACTTAAGTCGGCATTGTTCCTTTTGTATTTAATTCCGATGCAATATCTGTGTTTCATCGTCAATAAGAAGGTCAGAGGGATACAGTGAACCTGAAGTGAAGCATCAGAATCCATAACTAGTGTCACAGGAATGGTTCAAACATAGATAGTAAAAAGAGTCAGTTTTGCTGTACTTAAGTCGGCATTGTGCCTTTTGTATTTCATTCCGATGCAATATCTGTGTTTCATCGTCAATTAGAAGGTCTGAGGGATACAGCAAACCTGAAGTGAAGCAACGGAATCTATAAGTAGACTCTCAGGAATGGTTCAAAACATAGACTTAAGAAGAGTCAGTTTTCTTGTACTTAAGTCGGCATTGTGGCTTTAGTATTTACTTCCGATGCAATTTCTGTGTTTCATCGTTAGTAAGAAAGTCAGTGGGATACAGTAAACCTTAAGTGAAGCATTGGAATCTATAACTAGTGTCACAGGAATGGTTCATAACATAGACAGTAAGAAGAGTCAGTTTTCTTGTACTTAAGTCGGCAATGTGCCTTTTGTACTTAATTCCGATGCAATATCTGTGTTTCATCGTCGATAAGAAGGTCAGAGGGATACAGTAAACCTGAAGTGAAGCATCGGAATCTATAACTACTGTAATAGGAATGGTTCAAACATAGACAGTTAGAAGAGCTAGTTTTCTTGTACTTAAGTCGGCATTGTGCCTTTTCTATTTAATTCCGACGCAATTTCTATGTTTCATCGTCAATTAGAAGGTCAGAGGGATACAATAAACCTGAAGTGAAGCTTTGGAATCAATACCTAGTGTCACAGGAATGGTTCAAACATAGACAGTAAGAAAAGTCAGTTTTCTTGTACTTAAGTTGGCACTGTTACTTTTATACTAATTCCGATGCAATTTCTGTGTTTCATCGTCAATAAGAAGGTCGGAGGGATACAGTAAACCAGAAGTGAAGCATCGGAATCTATAAGTAGTGTCTCAGGAATGGTTCAAAACATAGACTGTAAGAAGAGTCAGTTTTCTTGTACTTAAGTCGGCATTATGCCTTTTGTATTTAATTCCGATGCAATTTCTGTGTTTCATCGTCAATAAGAAGGTCAGAGGGATACAGTAAACCTGAAGTGAAGCTTCGGTATCTATAACTAGTGTCACAGGAATGGCTCAAATTATATACAGTAAGAAGAGACAGTTTTCTTGTACTTAAGTCGGCATTGTGCCTTTTATTTTTAATTCCGATGCAATTTCTGTGTTTCATCGTCAATGAGAAGGTCAGAGGGAAACAGTAAACCTGAAGTGAAGCATCGGAATCTATAACTAGTGTCACAGGAATGGTTCAAATAATAGACAATAAGAAGAATCAGTTATTTTACACTTAAGTCGGCATTGTGCCTTTTGTATTTAATTACGAAGCAATTTCTGTGTTTCATCGTCAATAAGAAGGACAGAGGGATACAGTAAACCTGAAGTGATGCATCGGAATCTATAACAAGTGTCACAGGAATGATTCAATACATAGACAGTAAGGAAAGTCAGTTTTCTTGTACTTAAGTCGGCATTGTGCCTTTTGTATTTAATTCCGATGCAATTTCTGTGTTTCATCGTCAATAAGATTTCAGAAGGATACAGTAAAACTGAAGTGAAGCATCGGAATCTATAACTAGTGTCATAGGAATGGTTCAAATCATAGACAGTAACAAGAGTCAGTCTTCTTGTACTTATGTCGGCATTGTGCCTTTTGTATTTAATTCCGATGCAATATCTGTGTTTCATCGTCAATAAGAAGGTCAGAGGGATACAGTAAACCTGAAGTGAAGCATCGGAATCTATACGTAGTGTGTCAGGAATGGTTCAAAACATAGACTGTAAGAAGAGTCAGTTTTCTTGTACTTAAGTCGGCATTGTGCTTTTTGTATTTAATTCCGATGCAATTACTGTGTTTCATCGTCAATAAGAAGGTCAGTAGGATACAGTAAACCTGAAGTGGAGCATCGGAATCTATAACGAGAGTCACATGAATGGTTCAAAATATAGACAGTAAGAAGTGTCAGTTGTCTTGTACTTAAGTCGGCATTGTACCTTTTGTATTAATTCCGATGCAATTTCTGTGTTTCATCGTCATCAAGAAGGACAGAGGGATACAGTAAACCTGAAGTGAAGCAATGGAACCTATAACTAGTGTCACAGGAATGGTTCAAAACATAGACAGTAAGAAGAGTCAGTTTTCTTGTACTTAAGTCGGCATTGTGCCTTTTGTATTTAATTCCCATGCAATTTCTGTGTTTCATCGTCATCAAGAAGGACAGAGGGATACAGTAAACCTGAAGTGAAGCATCAGAATCTATAACTAGTGTCACAGGAATGGTTCAAAACATAGACAGTAAGAAGAGACAGTTTTCTTGTACTTAAGTCGGCATTGTGCCTTTTGAATTTAATTCCGATGCAATTTCTGTGTTCCATCGTCAATAAGAAGGTCAGAGGGATACAGTAGACCTGAAGTGAAGCATCGGAATCTATAACTAGTGTCACATGAATGGTTCAAAACATAGACAGTGAGAAGAGTCAGTTTTCTTGTACTTAAGTCAGCATTGTGCCTTTCGTAATTAATTCCAATGCATTTTCTGTGTTTCATCGTCAATAAGAATGTCAGTGGGATACAGTAAACCTGAAGTGAAGCATCGGAATCTATAACTAGTGTCACAGGAATGGTTCAAAACATAGACCGTAAGAAGAGTCAGTTTTCTTGTACTTAAGTCGGCATTGTGCGTTTTGTATATAGTTCCGATGCAATATCTGTGTTTCATCGCCAATAAGAAGGTCAGAGGTATACAGCAAACCTGAAGTGAAGCATCGGAATCTATAACTAGTGTCACAGGAATGGTTCAAACATAGAGAGTGAGAAGAGTCAGTTTTTTTGTACTTAAGTCGGCATTGTGCCTTTTGTATTTAATTACGATGCAATTTCTGTGTTTCATCGTCAATAAGAAGGTCAGAGGGATACAGTAAACCTGAAGTGAAGCATCGGAATCTATAACTAGTGTCACAGGAATGGTTCAAAACATAGACAGTAAGAAGAGTCAGTTTTCTTGTACTTAAGTCGGCATTGTGCCTTTAATATTTAATTCCGATGCAATTTCTGTGTTTCGTCGTCAATAAGAAGGTCAGAGGGAAACAGTAAACCTGAAGTGAAGCATCGGAATCTATAACTAGTGTCACAGGAATGGTTGAAATCATAGACAGTAAGAAGAGTCAGTTATCTTGTACTTAAGTCGGCATTTGGCCTTTTGTATTTAATTCCGAAGCAATTTCTGTGTTTCATCGTCAATAAGAAGGTCAGAGGGATGCAGTAAACCTGAAGTAAAGCATCGGAATCTATAACGAGTGTCACATGAATGGTTCAAAACATAGACAGTAAAAAGAGTCAGTTTTCTTGTACTTAAGTCGCCATTGTGCCTTTTGTATTTAATTATGATGCAATTTCTGAGTTTCATCGTCAATAAGGAGGTCAGTGGGATACAGTAAACCTGAAGTGAAGCATCGGAATCTATAACTAGTGTCACAATAATGGTTCAAAACATAGACAGTAAGAAGAGTCAGTTTTTTTGTACTTAAGTAGGCATTGTGCCTTTTGTATTTAATTCCGATGCAATATCTGTGTTTCATCAACAATATGAAGGTCAGAGGGATACAGTAAACCTGAAGTGAAGCATCGGAATGTATAACTAGTATCACATGAATGGTTCAAACATAGACAGTCAGAAGAATCAGTTTTCTTGTACTTAAGTCGGCATTAAGCCTTTTGTATTTAATTCCGATGCAATTTCTGTGTTTCATCGTCAATAAGACGGTCAGAGGGATACAGTGAATCTGCAGTGCAACATCGGAATCTATAATCAGTGTCACAGGAACGGTTCAAAACATAGACAGTAAGAAGAGTCAGTTTTCTTGAACTTAAGTCGTAATTGTGCCTTTTGTATTTAATCCGATGCAATATCTGTTTTTCATGTTGAATATGAAGGTCAGAGGGATACAGTAAACCTGAAGTGAAGCATCGGAATCTATAACTAGTGTCAGAGGAATGGATCAAAACATAGACAGTAAGACATAGACAGTAAGAAGGGTCAGTTTTCTTGTACTTAAGTCGACATTGTGCCTTTTGTATTTATTTCCGATGCAATTAATGTGTTTCATCGTGAATAAGAAGGTCAGAGGGATACAGTAAACCTGGAGTAAAGCATCTGAATCTATAACTAGTGTCACAGGAATGGTTCAAAACATAGACAGTAAGAAGAGTCAGTTTTCTTGTACTTAAGTCGGCATTGTTCCTTTTGTATTTAATTCCGATGCAATATCTGTGTTTCTTCGTCAATAAGAAGGTTAGATGGATACAGTAAACCTGAAGTGAAGCATCGGAATCTATAACTAGTGTCACAGGAATGGTTCAAATAATAGACAATAAGAAGAATCAGTTATTTTACACTTAAGTCGGCATTGTGCCTTATGTATTTAATTACGAAGCAATTTCTGTGTTTCATCGTCAATAAGAAGGACAGAGGGATACAGTTAACCTGAAGTGATGCATCGGAATCTATAACTAGTGTCACAGGAATGGTTCAGTACATAGACAGTAAGGAAAGTCAGTTTTCTTGTACTTAAGTTGGCATTGTGCCTTTTGTATTTAATTCCGATGCAATTTCTGTGTTTCATCGTCAATAAGATCTTCAGAAGGATACACTAAAACTGAAGTGAAGCATCGGAATCTATAACTAGTGTCATAGGAATGGTTCAAATCGTAGACAGTATCAAGAGTCAGTTTTCTTGTACTTATGTCGGCATTGTGCCTTTTGTATTTAATTCCGATGCAATATCTGTGTTTCATCGACAATAAGAAGGTCAGAGGGATACAGTAAACCTGAAGTGAAGCATCGGAATCTATACGTAGTGTGTCAGGAATGGTTCAAAAGATAGACTGTAAGAAGAGTCAGTTTTCTTGTACTTAAGTCGGCATTGTGCCTTTTGTATTTAATTCCGATGCAATTACTGTGTTTCATCGTCAATAAGAAGGTCAGTAGGATACAGTAAACCTGAAGTGGAGCATCGGAATCTATAACGAGTGTCACATGAATGGTTCAAAATATAGACAGTAAGAAGAGTCAGTTTTCTTGTACTTAAGTCGGCATTGTACCTTTTGTATTAATTCCGATGCAATTTCTGTGTTTCATCGTCATCAAGAAGGACAGAGGGATACAGTAAACCTGAAGTGAAGCATCGGAATCTATAACTAGTGTCACAGGAATGGTTCAAAACATAGACAGTAAGAAGAGTCAGTTTTCTTGTACTTAAGTCGGCATTGTGCCTTTTGTATTTAATTCCCATGCAATTTCTGTGTTTCATCGTCATCAAGAAGGACAGAGGGATACAGTAAACCTGAGGTGATGCATCGGAATCTATAACTAGTTTCACAGGAATGGTTCAAAACATAGACAGTAAGAAGAGTCAGTTTTCTTGTACTTAAGTCGGCATTGTGCCTTTTGTATTTCATTCCGATGCAATATCTGTGTTTCAACGTCAATAAGGAGGTGAGAGGAATACAGTAAACCTGAAGTGAAGCATCAGAATCTATAACTAGTGTCACAGGAATGGTTCAAAGCATAGGCAGTAAGAAGACTTAGTTTTCTTGTACTTGAGTCGGCATTGTGCCTTTTGTATTTAATTCCGATTCAATTTCTGTGTTTCATCGTCAATAAGAAGGTCAGAGGGATACAGTAAATCTGAAGTGAAGCATCGGAATCTATAACTAGTGTCACAGGAATGGTTCGAAACATAGACAGTAAGAAGAGTCAGTTTTCTTGTACTTAAGTCGGCATTGTGCCTTTTGAATTTAATTCCGATGCAATTTCTGTGTTCCATCGTCAATAAGAAGGTCAGAGGGATACAGTAGACCTGAAGTGAAGCATCGGAATCTATAACTAGTGTCACATGAATGGTTCAAAACATAGACAGTGAGAAGAGTCAGTTTTCTTGTACTTAAATCAGCATTGTGCCTTTTGTAATTAATTCCGATGCATTTTCTGTGTTTCATCGTCAATAAGAATGTCAGTGGGATACAGTAAACCTGAAGTGAAGCATCGGAATCTATAACTAGTGTCACAGGAATGGTTCAAAACATAGACCGTAAGAAGAGTCAGTTTTCTTGTACTTAAGTCGGCATTGTGCGTTTTGTATATAGTTCCGATGCAATATCTGTGTTTCATCGCCAATAAGGTCAGAGGGATACAGCAAACCTGAAGTGAAGCATCGGAATCTATAACTAGTGTCACAGGAATGGTTCAAACATAGAGAGTGAGAAGAGTCAGTTTTTTTGTACGTAAGTCGGCATTGTGCCTTTTGTATTTAATTCCGATGCAATTTCTGTGTTTCATCGTCAATAAGAAGGACAGAGGGATACAGTAAACCTGAAGTGAAGCATCGGAATCTATAACTAGTGTCACAGGAATGGTTCAAACATAGACAGTAAGAAGAGTCAGTTTTCTTGTACTTAAGTCGGCATTGTGCCTTTTATATTTAATTCCGATGCAATTTCTGTGTTTCGTCGTCAATAAGAAGGTCAGAGGGATACAGTAAACCTGAAGTGAAGCATCGGAATCTATAACTAGTGTCACAGGAATGGTTGAAATCATAGACAGTAAGAAGAGTCAGTTATCTTGTACTTAAGTCGGCATTTGGCCTTTTGTATTTAATTCCGAAGCAATTTCTGTGTTTCATCGTCAATAAGAAGATCAGAGGGATACAGTAAACCTGAAGTAAAGCATCGGAATCTATAACGAGTGTCACATGAATGGTTCAAAACATAGACAGTAAAAAGAGTCAGTTTTCTTGTACTTAAGTCGCCATTGTGCCTTTTGTATTTAATTATGATGCAATTTCTGAGTTTCATCGTCAATAAGGAGGTCAGTGGGATACAGTAAACCTGAAGTGAAGCATCGGAATCTATAACTAGTGTCACAATAATGGTTCAAAACATAGACAGTAAGAAGAGTCAGTTTTTTTGTACTCAAGTAGGCATTGTGCCTTTTGTATTTAATTCCGATGCAATATCTGTGTTTCTTCAACAATATGAAGGTCAGAGGGATACAGTAAACCTGAAGTGAAGCATCGGAATGTATAACTAGTATCACATGAATGGTTCAAACATAGACTTTAAGAAGTATCAGTTTTCTTGTACTTAAGTCGGCATTAAGCCTTTTGTATTTAATTCCGATGCAATTTCTGTGTTTCATCGTCAATAAGACGGTCAGAGGGATACAGTGAATCTGCAGTGCAACATCGGAATCTATAACCAGTGTCACAGGAACGGTTCAAAACATAGACAGTAAGAAGAGTCAGTTTTCTTGTACTTAAGTCGTAATTGTGCCTTTTGTATTTAATCCGATGCAATATCTGTTTTTCATCTTGATTATGAAGGTCAGAGGGATACAGTAAACCTGAAGTGAAGCGTCGGAATCTATAACTAGTGTCAGAGGAATGGTTCAGAACATAGACAGTAAGAAGAGTCAGTTTTCTTGTACTTAAGTCGGCATTGTTCCTTTTCTATTTAATTCCGATGCAATTTCTATGTTTCATCGTCAATAAGAAGGTCAGAGGGATACAGTCAACCTGAACTGAAGCATCGGAATCTATAACTAGTGTCACAGGAATGGATCAAAACATAGACAGTAAGACATAGACAGTAAGAAGGGTCAGTTTTCTTGTACTTAAGTCGACATTGTGCCTTTTGTATTTAATTCCGATGCAATTAATGTGTTTCATCGTGAATAAGATGGTCAGAGGGATACAGTAAACCTGGAGTAAAGCATCTGAATCTATAACTAGTGTCACAGGAATGGTTCAAATCATAGACAGTAAGAAGAGTCAGTTTTCTTGTAATTAAGTCGGCATTGTGCCTTTTGTATTTAATTCCGATGCAATTTCTGTGTTTCATCGTCAGTAAGAAGGTCAGAGGGATACAGTCAACCTGAAGTGAAGCATCGGAATCTATAACTAGTGTCACAGGAATGGTTCAAAACATAGACAGTAAGAAGAGTCAGTTTTCTTGTACTTAAGTCGGCATTGTTCCTTTTGTATTTAATTCCGATGCAATATCTGTGTTTCTTCGTCAATAAGAAGGTTAGATGGATACAGTAAACCTGAAGTGAAGTATCGGAATCTATAACTAGTGTCACACGAATGGTTCAAAACATAGACTGTAAGAAGGGTCAGTTTTCTTGTACTTAAGTCGGCATTGTGCCTTTGTATTTAACTCCGATGCAATTTCTGTGTTTCATCGTCAATAAGAAGGTCAGAGGGATACAGTAAACCTGAAGTGAAGCAGCAGAATCTATAACTAGTGTCACAGGATTGGTTCAAAACATAGACAGTAAGAAGAGTGAGTTTTCTTGTACTTAAGTCGGCATTGTTCCTATTGTATTTAATTCCGATGCAATTTCTGTGTGTCATCGTCAATAATATGGTCAGAGGGATACAGTAAACCTGAAGTGAAGCATCGGAATCTATAACTAGTGTCACAGGAATGGTTTAAAACATAGACAGTGAGAAGAGTCAGTTTTCTTGTACTTAAGTCGGCATAGTGCATTTTGTATTTAACTCCGATGCAATATCTGTGTTTCATGGTCAATAAGAAGGTCGGAGGGATACAGTAAACCTGAAGTGAAGCATCGGAATCCATAACTAGTGTAACAGGAATGGTTCAAACATTGACAGTTAGAAGAGTTAGTTTTCTTGTACTTAGTCGGCATTGTGCTTTTCTATCTAATTCCGATGCCATTTCTATGTTTCATCGTCAATAAGAAGGTCAGAGGGATACAGTAAACCTGAAGGGAAGCATCGGAATCAATAACTAGTGTCACAGGAATGGTTCAAAACATAGACAGTAAGAAGAGTCAGTTTTCTTGTACTTAAGTCGGCATTGTGCATTTTATATTTAATTCCGATGCAATTTCTGTGTTTCATCGTCAATAAGAAGGTCAGAGGGATACAGTAAACCTGAAGTGAAGCATCGGAATCTATAACTAGTGTAACAGGAATGGTTCAAACCACAGACAGTAAGATGAGTCAGTTATCATGTACTTAAGTCGGCATTGTGCCTTTTGTATTTAATTCCGAAGCAATTTCTGTGTTTCATCGCCAATAAGAAGGTCAGAGGGATACAATAAACCTGAAATAAAGCATCGGAATCTATAACGAGTGTCACTTGATTGGTTCAAAGCATAGACAGTAAGAAGACTAAGTTTTCTTGTACTTAAGTCGGAATTGTACCTTTTGTATTAATTCCGATGCAATTTCTGTGTTTCATCGTCAATAAGAAGGTCAGAGGGATACTGTAAACCTGAAGTGAAGCATCGGAATCTACAACTAGTGTAACAGGAATGGTTCAAACATAGACAGTTAGAAGAATTAGTTTTCTTGTACTTAGTCGGCATTGTGCCTTGTCTATCTTATTCCGATGCAATTTCTATGTTTCATCGTCAATAAGAAGGTCAGAGGGATACAGTAAACCTGAAGGGAAGCATCGGAATCAATAACTAGTGTCACAGGAATGGTTCAAAACATAGACAGTAAGAAGAGTCAGTTTTCTTGTACTTAAGTCGGCATTGTGCATTTTATATTTAATTCCGATGCAATTACTGTGTTTCATCGTCAATAAAAAGGTCAGTAGGATACAGTAAACCTGAAGTGGAGCATCGGAATCTATAACGAGTGTCACATGAATGGTTCAAAATATAGACAGTAAGAAGAGTCAGTTTTCTTGTACTTAAGTCGGCATTGTACCTTTTGTATTAATTCCGATGCAATTTCTGTGTTTCATCGTCATCAAGAAGGACAGAGGGATACAGTAAACCTGAAGTGAAGCATCGGAATCTATAACTAGTGTCACAGGAATGGTTCAAAACATAGACAGTAAGAAGAGTCAGTTTTCTTGTACTTAAGTCGGCATTGTGCCTTTTGTATTTAATTCCCATGCAATTTCTGTGTTTCATCGTCATCAAGAAGGACAGAGGGATACAGTAAACCTGAGGTGATGCATCGGAATCTATAACTAGTTTCACAGGAATGGTTCAAAACATAGACAGTAAGAAGAGTCAGTTTTCTTGTACTTAAGTCGGCATTGTGCCTTTTGTATTTCATTCCGATGCAATATCTGTGTTTCAACGTCAATAAGGAGGTGAGAGGAATACAGTAAACCTGAAGTGAAGCATCAGAATCTATAACTAGTGTCACAGGAATGGTTCAAAGCATAGGCAGTAAGAAGACTTAGTTTTCTTGTACTTGAGTCGGCATTGTGCCTTTTGTATTTAATTCCGATTCAATTTCTGTGTTTCATCGTCAATAAGAAGGTCAGAGGGATACAGTAAATCTGAAGTGAAGCATCGGAATCTATAACTAGTGTCACAGGAATGGTTCAAAACATAGACAGTAAGAAGAGTCAGTTTTCTTGTACTTAAGTCGGCATTGTGCCTTTTGAATTTAATTCCGATGCAATTTCTGTGTTCCATCGTCAATAAGAAGGTCAGAGGGATACAGTAGACCTGAAGTGAAGCATCGGAATCTATAACTAGTGTCACATGAATGGTTCAAAACATAGACAGTGAGAAGAGTCAGTTTTCTTGTACTTAAGTCAGCATTGTGCCTTTTGTAATTAATTCCGATGCATTTTCTGTGTTTCATCGTCAATAAGAATGTCAGTGGGATACAGTAAACCTGAAGTGAAGCATCGGAATCTATAACTAGTGTCACAGGAATGGTTCAAAACATAGACCGTAAGAAGAGTCAGTTTTCTTGTACTTAAGTCGGCATTGTGCGTTTTGTATATAGTTCCGATGCAATATCTGTGTTTCATCGCCAATAAGGTCAGAGGGATACAGCAAACCTGAAGTGAAGCATCGGAATCTATAACTAGTGTCACAGGAATGGTTCAAACATAGAGAGTGAGAAGAGTCAGTTTTTTTGTACGTAAGTCGGCATTGTGCCTTTTGTATTTAATTCCGATGCAATTTCTGTGTTTCATCATCAATAAGAAGGACAGAGGGATACAGTAAACCTGAAGTGAAGCATCGGAATCTATAACTAGTGTCACAGGAATGGTTCAAAACATAGACAGTAAGAAGAGTCAGTTTTCTTGTACTTAAGTCGGCATTGTGCCTTTTATATTTAATTCCGATGCAATTTCTGTGTTTCGTCGTCAATAAGAAGGTCAGAGGGAAACAGTAAACCTGAAGTGAAGCATCGGAATCTATAACTAGTGTCACAGGAATGGTTGAAATCATAGACAGTAAGAAGACTCAGTTATCTTGTACTTAAGTCGGCATTTGGCCTTTTGTATTTAATTCCGAAGCAATTTCTGTGTTTCATCGTCAATAAGAAGATCAGAGGGATACAGTAAACCTGAAGTAAAGCATCGGAATCTATAACGAGTGTCACATGAATGGTTCAAAACATAGACAGTAAAAAGAGTCAGTTTTCTTGTACTTAAGTCGCCATTGTGCCTTTTGTATTTAATTATGATGCAATTTCTGAGTTTCATCGTCAATAAGGAGGTCAGTGGGATACAGTAAACCTGAAGTGAAGCATCGGAATCTATAACTAGTGTCACAATAATGGTTCAAAACATAGACAGTAAGAAGAGTCAGTTTTTTTGTACTCAAGTAGGCATTGTGCCTTTTGTAATTAATTCCGATGCAATATCTGTGTTTCATCAACAATATGAAGGTCAGAGGGATACAGTAAACCTGCAGTGAAGCATCGGAATGTATAACTAGTATCACATGAATGGTTCAAACATAGACTGTAAGAAGTATCAGTTTTCTTGTACTTAAGTCGGCATTAAGCCTTTTGTATTTAATTCCGTTGCAATTTCTGTGTTTCATCGTCAATAAGACGGTCAGAGGGATACAGTGAATCTGCAGTGCAACATCGGAATCTATAACCAGTGTCACAGGAACGGTTCAAAACATAGACAGTAAGAAGAGTCAGTTTTCTTGTACTTAAGTCGTAATTGTGCCTTTTGTATTTAATCCGATGCAATATCTGTTTTTCAACTTGATTATGAAGGTCAGAGGGATACAGTAAACCTGAAGTGAAGCATCGGAATCTATAACTAGTGTCAGAGGAATGGTTCAGAACATAGACAGTAAGAAGAGTCAGTTTTCTTGTACTTAAGTCGGCATTGTTCCTTTTCTATTTAATTCCGATGCAATTTCTATGTATCATCGTCAATAAGAAGGTCAGAGGGATACAGTCAACCTGAACTGAAGCATCGGAATCTATAACTAGTGTCACAGGAATGGATCAAAACATAGACAGTAAGACATAGACAGTAAGAAGGGTCAGTTTTCTTGTACTTAAGTCGACATTGTGCCTTTTGTATTTAATTCCGATGCAATTAATGTGTTTCATCGTGAATAAGATGGTCAGAGGGATACAGTATACCTGGAGTAAAGCATCTGAATCTATAACTAGTGTCACAGGAATGGTTCAAATCATAGACAGTAAGAAGAGTCAGTTTTCTTGTAATTAAGTCGGCATTGTGCCTTTTGTATTTAATTCCGATGCAATTTCTGTGTTTCATCGTCAGTAAGAAGGTCAGAGGGATACAGTCAACCTGAAGTGAAGCATCGGAATCTATAACTAGTGTCACAGGAATGGTTCAAAACATAGACAGTAAGAAGAGTCAGTTTTCTTGTACTTAAGTCGGCATTGTTCCTTTTGTATTTAATTCCGATGCAATATCTGTGTTTCTTCGTCAATAAGAAGGTTAGATGGATACAGTAAACCTGAAGTGAAGTATCGGAATCTATAACTAGTGTCACACGAATGGTTCAAAACATAGACTGTAAGAAGGGTCAGTTTTCTTGTACTTAAGTCGGCATTGTGAATTTGTATTTAACTCCGATGCAATTTCTGTGTTTCATCGTCAATAAGAAGGTCAGAGGGATACAGTAAACCTGAAGTGAAGCAGCAGAATCTATAACTAGTGTCACAGGATTGGTTCAAAACATAGACAGTAAGAAGAGTGAGTTTTCTTGTACTTAAGTCGGCATTGTGCCTATTGTATTTAATTCCGATGCAATTTCTGTGTGTCATCGTCAATAATATGGTCCGAGGGATACAGTAAACCTGAAGTGAAGCATCGGAATCTATAACTAGTGTCACAGGAATGGTTTAAAACATAGACAGTGAGAAGAGTCAGTTTTCTTGTACTTAAGTCGGCATAGTGCATTTTGTATTTAACTCCGATGCAATATCTGTGTTTCATGGTCAATAAGAAGGTCGGAGGGATACAGTAAACCTGAAGTGAAGCATCGGAATCCATAACTAGTGTAACAGGAATGGTTCAAACATTGACAGTTAGAAGAGTTAGTTTTCTTGTACTTAGTCGGCATTGTGCCTTTTCTATCTAATTCCGATGCCATTTCTATGTTTCATCGTCAATAAGAAGGTCAGAGGGATACAGTAAACCTGAAGGGAAGCATCGGAATCAATAACTAGTGTCACAGGAATGGTTCAAAACATAGACAGTAAGAAGAGTCAGTTTTCTTGTACTTAAGTCGGCATTGTGCATTTTATATTTAATTCCGATGCAATTTCTGTGTTTCATCGTCAATAAGAAGGTCAGAGGGATACAGTAAACCTGAAGTGAAGCATCGGAATCTATAACTAGTGTAACAGGAATGGTTCAAACCACAGACAGTAAGATGAGTCAGTTATCGTGTACTTAAGTCGGCATTGTGCCTTTTGTATTTAATTCCGAAGCAATTTCTGTGTTTCATCGCCAATAAGAAGGTCAGAGGGATACAATAAACCTGAAATAAAGCATCGGAATCTATAACGAGTGTCACTTGATTGGTTCAAAGCATAGACAGTAAGAAGACTAAGTTTTCTTGTACTTAAGTCGGAATTGTACCTTTTGTATTAATTCCGATGCAATTTCTGTGTTTCATCGTCAATAAGAAGGTCAGAGGGATACTGTAAACCTGAAGTGAAGCATCGGAATCTACAACTAGTGTAACAGGAATGGTTCAAACATAGACAGTTAGAAGAATTAGTTTTCTTGTACTTAGTCGGCATTGTGCCTTGTCTATCTTATTCCGATGCAATTTCTATGTTTCATCGTCAATAAGAAGGTCAGAGGGATACAGTAAACCTGAAGGGAAGCATCGGAATCAATAACTAGTGTCACAGGAATGGTTCAAAACATAGACAGTAAGAAGAGTCAGTTTTCTTGTACTTAAGTCGGCATTGTGCATTTTATATTTAATTCCGATGCAATTTCCGTGTTTCATCGTCAATAAGAAGGTCAGAGGGATACAGTAAACCTGAAGTGAAGCATCGGAATCTATAACTAGTGTAACAGGAATGGTTCAAACCACAGACAGTAAGATGAGTCAGTTATCTCGTACTTAAGTCGGAATTGTACCTTTTGTATTAATTCCGATGCAATTTCTGTGTTTCATCGTCAATAAGACGGTCAGAGGGATACAGTGAATCTGCAGTGAAACATCGGAATCTATAACCAGTGTCACAGGAACGGTTCAAAACATAGACAGTAAGAAGAGTCAGTTTTCTTGTACTTAAGTCGGAATTGTGCCTTTTGTATTTAAATTCGATGCAATATCTGTGTTTCATCTTCACTAAGAAGGTCAGAGGGATACAGTAAACCTGAAGTGAAGCATCGGAATCTATAACTAGTGTCAGAGGAATGGTTCAGAACATAGACAGTAAGAAGAGTCAGTTTTCTTGTACTTAAGTCGGCATTATTCCTTTTCTATTTTATTCCGATGCAATTTCTATGTTTCATCGTCAATAAGAAGGTCAGAGGGGTACAGTAAAACTGAAGTGAAGCATCGGAATCTATAACTAGTGTCACAGGAATGGATCAAAACATAGACAGTAAGACATAGACAGTAAGAAGAGTCAGTTTTCTTGTACTTAAATCGACATTGTGCCTTTTGTATTTTATTCCGACGCAATTAATGTGTTTCATCGTCAATAAGAAGGTCAGAGGGATACAGTCAACCTAAAGTGAAGCATCGGAATCTATAACTAGTGTCACAGGAATGGTTCAAATCATAGACAGTAAGAAGAGTCAGTTTTCTTGTACTTATGTCGGCATTGTTCCTTTTGTATTTAATTCCGATACAATATCTGTGTTTGATCGTCAATAAGAAGGACAGAGGAATACAGTAAACCTGAAGTGAAGCATTGGAATCTCTAACTAGTGTCACAGGAATGGTTCAAATCTTAGACAGTAAGAAAAGTCAGTTTTCTTGTGCTTAAGTCGGCATTGTGCCTTTTGTATTTATTTCCGATGCAATTTCTGTGTTTCATCGTCAATAAGAACTTCAGAAGGATACAGTAAACCTCAAGTGAGGGATTGGAATCAATAACTAGTGTCACAGGAATGGTATAAAACATAGACAGTAACAAGAGTCAGTTTTCTTGTACTTAAGTCGGCATTGTGCCTTTGTATTTAACTCCGATGCAATTTCTGTGTTTCATCGTCAATAAGAAGGTCAGAGGGATACAGTAAACCCGAAGTGAAGCTGCAGAATCTATAACTAGTGTCACAGGATTGGTTCAAAACACAGACAGTAAGAAGAGTCAGTTTTCTTGTACTTAAGTCGGCATTGTGCCTTTTATATTTAATTCCGATGCAATTTCTGTGTTTCATCGCCAATAAGAAGGTCAGAGGGATACAGTAAACCTGAAGTAAAGCATCGGAATCTATAACGAGTGTCACATGATTGGTTCAAAGCATAGACAATAAGAAGAGTAAGTTTTCTGGTACTTACGTCGGCATCGTACCTTTTGTATTAATTCCGATGCAATTTCTGTGTTTCATCGTCAATAAGAAGGTCAGAGGGATACAGTAAACCTTAAGTAAAGCATCGAAATCCATAACGAGTGTTCATGAATGGTTCAAAACATAGACAGTAAGAAGAGTCAGTTTTCTTGTACTTAAGTCGGCATTGTGCCTTTTATATTTACTTCCGATGCAATTTCTGTGTTTCATCGTCAATAAGAAGGTCAGAGGAAACATTAACCCTGAAGTGAAGCTTCGGAATCTATAACTAGTGTCACAGGAATGGTTCAAATCATAGACAGTAAGAAGAGTCAGTTTTATTGTACTTAAGTCGGCATTGTGCCTTTTGTATTTAATTCCGATGCAATTTCCTTGTTTTATCGGCAATAAGGAGGTCAGAGGGATACAGTAAAACTGAAGTGAAGCATCAGAATCTATAACTAGTGTCACAGGACTGGTTCAAAACATAGACAGTAAGAAGAGTCAGTTTTCTTATACTTAAGTCGGCATTGTGCTTTTGTATTTAATTCCGACGCAATTTCTGTGTTTCATCGTCAATAAGAAGGTCAGAGGGATACAGTAACCCTGAAGTGAAGCATCGGAATCTATAACTAGTGTCACTGGAATGGTTCAAAACATAGACAGTAAGAAGAGTCAGTTTTCTTGTACTTAAGTCGGAATTGTGCCTTTTGTATTTAATTTCGATGCAATTTCTGTGTTTCATCGTCAAAAAGAAGGTCGGAGGGATACAGTAAACCTGAAGTAAAGCATCGGAATTTATAACGAGTGTCACATGAATGTTTCAAAACATAGACAGTAAGAAGGGTCAGTTTTCTTGTACTTAAGTCGGCATTGTGCTTTTTGTATTTAATTCCGATGCAATTTCTGTGTTTCATCGTCAATAAGGAGGTCAGAGGGAGACAGTAAACCTGAAGTGAGGCATCGAAATCTATAATTAGTGTCACCGGAATGGTTCAAAACATAGGCAGTAAGAAGAGTCAGTTTTCTTGTACTGAAGTCGGCATTGTGCCTTTTGTATTTAATTCCGATGCAATTTCTGTGTTTCATCGTCAATACGAAGGTCAGAGGGATACAGTAAACCTGAAGTGAAGCATTGGAATCTATAACTAGTGTCACAGGAATGGTTCAAATCATAGACATTAAGAGGAGTCAGTTTTCTTGTACTTAAGTCGGCATTGTGCATTTGAATATAATTCTGATGCAATTTCTGTGTTTCATCGTCAATAAGAAGGTCAGAGGGATACAGTAAACCTAAAGTGAAGCATCGGAGTCTATAACTAGTGTCACAGGAATGGTTAAAACGTAGACAGTAAGAAGAGTCAGTTTTCTTGTACTTAAGTCGGCATTGTGCCTTTTGTATTTAATTCCGATGCAATTTCTGTGTTTCATCGTCAATAAGAAGGTCAGAGGGATACAGTAAACCTGAATTGAAGCATCGGAATCTATAACTAGTGTCGCAGGAATGGTTCAAAGCATAGACAGTAAGAAGAGTCTGTTTTCTTGTACTTAAGTCGGCATTGTGCCTTTTCTATTTAATTCCGATGCAATTTCTATGTTTCATCGTCTATAAGAAGGTCGGAGGGATACAGTAAACCTGAAGTGAAGCATCGGAATCTATAACTAGTGTCACAGAAATTGTTCAAAACATTGACAGTAAGAAGAATCAGTTATCTTGTACTTAAGTCGGCATTGTGCCTTTTGTATTTAATTCCGAAGCAATTTCTGTGTTTCATCGTCAATAAGAAGGTCAGAGGGATACAGTAAACCTGAAGTAAAGCATCGGAATCTATAACGAGTGTCACATGAATGGTTCAAAACATAGACAGTAAGAAGAGTCAGTTTTCTTGTACTTAAGTCGGCATTGTGCCCTTTGTATTTAATTCCGATGCAATTTCGGTGTTTCATCGTCAATAAGAAGGTCAGAGGGATACAGTGAACCTGAAGTGGAGCATCGGAATCTATAACTAGAGTCACAGGAATGGTTCAAACATAGACAGTAAGAAGAGTCAGTTTTCTTGTACTTAAGTCGGCATTGTGCCTTTTGTATTTAATTCCGATGCAATTTCTGTGTTTCATCGTCAATAAGAAGGTCAGAGGGGTACAGTAACCCTGAGGTGAAGCATCGGAATCTATAACTAGTGTCACAGGAATGGTTCAAAACATAGACAGTAAGAAGAGTCAGTTTTCTTGTACTTAAGTCGGAATTGTGCCTTTTGTATTTAATTCCGATGCAATTTCTGTGTTTCATCGTCACAAGGAAGGTCAGAGGGATAGAGTGAAGCTGTAGTGAAGCAATGGAATCTATAACTAGTGTCACAGTAATGGTTCAAAACATAGACAGTAAGAAGAGTCAGTTTTCTTGTACTTAAATCGGCATTGTTCCTTTTATATTTAATTCCGATGTAATTACTGTGTTTCATCGTCAATAAGAAGGTCAGAGGGATACAGAAAGCCTGAAGTGAAGCATCGGAATCTATAACTAGTGTCACAGGAATGGTTCAAAACATAGACAGTAAGAAGAGTCAGTTTTCTTGTACTGAAGTCGGCCTTGTGCCTTTTCTATTTAATTCCGATGCAATTTCTATGTTTCATCGTCACTTAGAAGGTCAGAGGCATACAGCAAACCCGAAGTGAAGCACCGGAATCTATAACTGGTGTCACAGGAATGGTTCAAAACATAGACAGTCAGAGAAGTCAGTTTTCTTGTACTTAAGTCGGCATTGTGCCTTTTGTATTTAATTCCGATGCAATTTCTGTGTTTCATCGTCAATAAGAAGGTCAGAGGGATACAGTAAACCTCAAGTGAAGCATCGGAATCTATAACTAGTGTCACAGGAATGGTTCAAAGCATATACAGTAAGAAGAGTCAGTCTTCTTGTTGTTAAGTCGGCATTGTGCCTCTTGTATTTAATTCCGATGCAATTTCTGTGTTTCATAGTCAATAAGAAAGTCAGAGGCATACAGTAAACCTGAAGTGAAGCATCGGCATCTATAACTAGTGTCACAGGAATGGTTCAAAACATAGACAGTAAGAAGAGTCAGTTTTCTTGTACTTAAGTCGGAATTGTGCCTTTTGTATTTAATTCCGATGCAATTTCTGTGTTTCATCGTCAAAAAGAAGGTCAGAGGGATACAGTGAACCTGAAGTGAAGCATCGGAATCTATAACTAGTGTCACAGTTGTGGTTCAAAACATAGACAGTAAGAAGAGTCAGTTTTCTTGTACTTAAATCGGCATTGTGCCTTTTATATTTAATACCGATGTAATTTCTGTGTTTCATCGTCAATAAGAAGGTCACAGGGATACAGTAAACCTGAAGTGAAGCATCGGAATCTATAACTAGTGTCACAGGAATGGTTCAAAACATAAACAGTAATAAGAGTCAGTTTTCTTGTACTGAAGTCGGCCTTGTGCCTTTTATATTTAATTCCGATGCTATTTCTGTGTTTCATCGTCAATAAGAAGGTCAGAGGGATACAGTGAACCTGAAGTGAAGCATCGGAATCTATAACTAGAGTCACAGGAATGGTTCAAACATAGACAGTAAGAAGAGTCAGTTTTCTTGTACTTAAGTCGGCATTGTGCCTTTTGTATTTATTTCCGATGCAATTTCTGTGTTTCATCGTCAATAAGAAGGTCAGAGGGGTACAGTAATCCTGAGGTGAAGCATCGGAATCTATAACTAGTGTCACAGGAATGGTTCAAAACATAGACAGTAAGAAGAGTCAGTTTTCTTGTACTTATGTCGGAATTGTGCCTTTTGTATTTAATTCCGATGCAATTTCTGTGTTTCATCGTCAAAAGGAAGGTCAGAGGGATAGAGTGAAGCTGTAGTGAAGCATCGGAATCTATAACTAGTGTCACAGTAATGGTTCAAAACATAGACAGTAAGAAGAGTCAGTTTTCTTGTACTTAAATCGGCATTGTTCCTTTTATATTTAATTCCGATGTAATTACTGTGTTTCATCGTCAATAAGAAGGTCAGAGGGATACAGAAAGCTTGAAGTGAAGCATCGGAATCTATAACTAGTGTCACAGGAATGGTTCAAAACATAGACAGTAAGAAGAGTCAGTTTTCTTGTACTGAAGTCGGCCTTGTGCCTTTTCTATTTAATTCCGATGCAATTTCTATGTTTCATCGTCACTTAGAAGGTCAGAGGCATACAGTAAACCCGAAGTGAAGCATCGGAATCTATAACTGGTGTCACAGGAATGGTTCAAAACATAGACAGTCAGAGGAGTCAGTTTTCTTGTACTTAAGTCAGCATTGTGCCTTTTGTATTTAATTCCGATGCAATTTCTGTGTTTCATCGTCAATAAGAAGGTCAGAGGGATACAGTAAACCTCAAGTGAAGCATCGGAATCTATAACTAGTGTCACAGGAATGGTTCAAAGCATATACAGTAATAAGAGTCAGTTTTCTTGTACTTAAGTCGGCCTTGTGCCTTTTGTATTTAATTCCGATGCTATTATTGTGTTTCATCGTCAATAAGAAGGTCAGAGGGATACAGAAAACTTGAAGTGGAGCATCGGAATCTATAACTAGTGTCACATGAATGGTTCAAAACATAGACAGTAAGAAGAGTCATTTTTCTTGTCCTTAAGTCAGCATTGTGCCTTTTGTATTTAATTCCGATGCAATTTCTGTGATTCATCGTGTATAAGAAGGTCGGAGGTATACAGTAGACCTAAAGTGGAGCATCGGAATCTATAACTTGTGTCACAGGAATGGTTTAAGACATTGACAGGAATAAGAGTCAGTGTTCTTGTACTTAAGTCGGCATTGTGACTTTTCTATTTAATTCCGATGCAATTTCTGTGTTTCATCGTCAATAAGAACGTCAGAGGGATACAGTAAACCTGAAGTGAAGCATCGGAATCTATGACTAGTGTCACAGGAGTGGTTCAAACATAGACAGTAAGAAGAGTCAGTTTTCTTGTACTTAAGTCGGCATTGTGCCTTTTGTATTTAATTCTGATGCAATTTCTGTGTTTCATCGTCAATAAGAAGGTCAGAGGGATACAGTAAACCTGAACTGAAGCATAGGATTCTATAACTAGTGTCACAGGAATGGTTCAAAACTTACACAGTAAGAAGAGTCAGTTTTCTTGTACTTAAATCGGCATTGTGCCTATTGTATTTAATTCCGATGCAATTTCTGTGTTTCATCGTCAATAAGAACTTCGGAAGGATACAGTAAACCTGAAGTGAAGCATCGGAAACTATAACTAGTGTCACAGGAATGGTTCAAAACATAGAGAGTAAGAAGAGTCACTTTTCTTGTACTTAAGTCGGCATTGTGCGTTTTGTGTTTAATTCCGATGCAATATCTGTCTTTCATCGTCAATAAGAAGGTCAGAGGGATACAGTAAACCTGAAGTGAAACATCGGAATCCATACCTAGTGTCACAGGAATGGTTCAAAACATAGACAGTAAGAAGAGTCAGTTTTCTTGTACTTCAGTCGGCATTGTGCCTTTTGTATTTTATTCCGACGCAATTTCTGTGTTTCATCGTCAATAAGAAGGTCAGAGGGATACAGTAGACCTGAAGTGAAGCATCGGAATCTATAACTAGTGTCACAGGAATGGTTCAAAGCATAGACAGTAAGAAGAGTCAGTTTTCTTGTACTCAAGTCGGCATTGTGCGTTTTATATTTAATTCCGATGCAATTTTTGTGTTTCATCGTCAATAAGAAGGTCAGAGGGAAACAGTAAACCTGAAGTGAAGCATCGGAATCTATAACTAGTGTCACAGGAATGGTTCAAATCATAGACAGTAAGAAGTGTCAGTTATCTTGTACTTAAGTCGGCATTGTGCGTTTTGTATTTAATTCCAAAGCAATTTCTGTGTTTCATCGTCAGTAAGAAGGTCAGAGGGATACAGTAAACCTGAAGTAAAGCATCGGAATCTATAACGAGTGTCACATGAATGGTTCAAAACATAGACAGTAAGAAGAGTCAGTTTTCTTGTACTTAGGTCGGCATTGTGCCTTTTGTATTTCATTCCAATGCAATTTCTGTGTTTCATCGTCAATAAGGAGGTCAGAGGGATACAGTGAACCTGAAGTGAAGCATCAGAATCTATAACTAGTGTCACAGGAATGGTTCAAAACATAGACAGTAAGATGAGTCAGTTTTCTTGTACCTAAGTCGGCATTGTGATGTTTGTATTTAATTCCGATGCAATTTATGTGTTTCGTCGTCAATAAGAAGGTCATAGGCATACAGTAAACCCGAAGTGAAGCATCGGAATGTATAACAAGTTTCACAGGAATGGTTCAAAACATAGACAGTAAGAAGAGTCAGTTTTCTTGTACTTAAGTCGGCATTGTTCATTTTGTATTTAATTCCGATGCTATTTCAGTGTTTCATCATCAATAAGAAGGTCAGAGGGATACAGCAAACCTGAAGTGAAGCATCGGAATCTATAACTAGTGTCACAGGAATGGTTCAAAAAATAGACAGTAAGAAGAGTCAGTTTTCTTGTACTTAAGTCGGCAATGTGCCTTTTCTATTTAATTCCGATGCAATTTCTATGTTTCATCGTCTATAAGAAGCTCGGAGGGATACAGTAAACCTGAAGTGAAGCATCGGAATCTGTAACTAGTGTCACAGGAATGGTTCAAAACATTGACAGTAAGAAGAGTCAGTTATCTTGTACTTAAGTCGGCATTGTGCCTTTTGTATTTAATTCCGAAGCAATTTCTGTGTTTCATCGTCAATAAGAAGGTCAGAGGGATACAGTAAACCTGAAGTAAAGCATCGGAATCTATAACGAGTGTCACATGAATGGTTCAAAACATAGACAGTAAGAAGAGTGAGTTTTATTGTACTTAAGTCGGCATTGTGCCTTTTGTATTTAATTCCGAAGCAATTTCTGTTTTTCATCGTCAGTAAGAAGGTCAGAGGGATACAGTAAACCTGAAGTAAAGCATCGGAATCTATAACGAGTGTCATATGAATGGTTCAAAACATAGACAGTAAGAAGAGTCAGTTTTCTTGTACTTAAGTCGGCAATGTGCCTTTTCTATTTAATTCCGATGCAATTTCTATGTTTCATCGTCTATAAAATGATCGGAGGGATACAGTAAACCTGAAGTGAAGCATCGGAATCTATAACTAGTGTCACAGGAATGGTTCAAAACATTGACAGTAAGAAGAGTCAGTTATCTTGTACTTAAGTCGGCATTGTGCCTTTTGTATTTAATTCCGTTGCAATTTCTGTGTTTCATCGTCAATACGAAGGTCAGAGGGATACAGTAAACCTGAAGTAAAGCATCGGAATCTATAACGAGTGTCACATGAATGGTTCAAAGCATAGACAGTAAGAAGAGTGAGTTTTATTGAACTTAAGTCGGCATTGTGCGTTTTGTATTTAATTCCGATGCAACTTCGGTGTTTCATCGTCAATAAGAAGGACAGATGGATATAGTGAACCTGAAGTGAAGCATCGGAATCTATAACTAGTGTCACAGGAATGGTTAAAAGCATAGACAGTAAGAAGAGTCAGTTTTCTTGTACTTAAGTCGGCATTGTGCCTTTTGTATTTAATTCCGATGCAATTTCTGTGTTTCATCGCCAATAAGGAGGTCAGAGGGATACAGTAAAACTGAAGTGAAGAATCAGAATCTATAACTAGTGTCACAGGAATGCTTCAAAACATAGACAGTAAGAAGAGTCAGTTTTCTTGTACTTAAGTCGGAATTGTGATTTTTGTATTTAATTCCGATGCAATTTCTGTGTTTCATCGTCAAAAAGAAGGTCAGAGGGATACAGTGAACCTGAAGTGAGGCATCGGAATTTACAACTAGTATCACAGTAATGGCTCAAAACATAGACAGTAAGAAGAGTCAGTTGTCTTGTACATAGGTCGGCATTGTGCGTTTTGTATGTAATTCCGATGCAATTTCTGTGTTTCATCGTCAATAAGGAGGTCAGAGGGATACAGTAAAGCTGAAGTGGAGAATCAGAATCTATAACTAGTGTCACAGGAATGGTTCAAAACATAGACAGTAAGAAGAGTCAGTTTTCTTGTACTTAAGTCGGCATTGTGACGTTTGTATTAAATTCCGATGCAATTTCTGTGTTTCATCGTCAATAAGAAGGTCAGAATCATACAGTAAACCTGAAGTGAAGCATCGGAACCTATAACAAGTGTCACAGGTATGGTTCAAAACATAGACAGTAAGAAGAGTCAGTTTTCTTGTACTTAAGTCGGCATTGTGCATTTTGTATTTAATTCCGATGCAACTTCGGTGTTTCATCGTCAATAAGAAGGACAGATGGATATAGTGAACCTGAAGTGAAACATCAGAATCTATAACTAGTGTCACAGGAATGGTTCAAAACATAGACAGTAAGAAGAGTCAGTTTACTTGTACTTAAGTCGGCATTGTGCCTTTTCTATTTAATTAGGAATCAATTTCTATGTTTCATTGTCTATAAGAAGGTCGGAGGCATACAGTAAACCTGAAGTGAAGCATCGGAATCTATAACTAGTGTCACAGGAATGGTTCAAAGCATTGACAGTAAGAAGAGTCAGTTATCATGTACTTAAGTCGGCATTGTGATTTTTGTATTTAATTCCGATGCAATTTCTGTGTTTCATCGTCAAAAAGAAGGTCAGAGGGATACAGCGAACCTGAAGTGAGGCATCGGATTTATAACTAGTATCACAGTAATGGCTCAAAACATAGACAGTAAGAAGAGTCAGTTTTCTTGTACATAAATCGGCATTGTGCCTTTTATATTTAATTCCGATGTAATTTCTTTGTTTCATCGTCAATAAGAAGGTCAGAGGGATACAGTAAACCTGAAGTGAAGCATCGGAATCTATAACAAGTGTCACAGGAATGGTTCAAAACATAGACAGTAAGAAGAGTCAGTTTTCTTGTACCTAAGTCGGCATTGTGATGTTTGCATTTAATTCCGATGCAATTTCTGTGTTTCATCGTCAATAAGAAGGTCAGAGGCATACAGTAAACCTGAAGTGAAGCATCGGAATCTATAACTAGTGTCACAGGAATGGTTCAAAACATAGACAGTAAGAAGAGTCAGTTTTCTTGTACTTAAGTCGGCGTTGTGCCTTTTGTATTAATTCCGATGCAATTTCTGTGTTTCATCGTCAATAAGAAGGTCAGAGGGATACAGTAAACCTGAAGTGAAGCATCGGAATCCATAACTAGTGTCACATGAATGGTTCAAAACATAGACAGTAAGAAGAGTCATTTTTCTTGTACTTAAGTCAGCATTGTGCCTTTTGTATTTAATTCCGAAGCAAATACTGTGTTTCATCGTCACTAAGAAGGTCAGAGGCATACAGTAAACCTGAAGTGAAGCATCGGAATCTATAACTGGTGTCACAGGAATGGTTCAAAACATAGACAGTAAGAGGAGTCAGTTTTCTTGTACTTAAGTGGGCATTGTGCCTTTTGTATTTAATTCCGATGCAATTTTTGAGTTCCATCGTCAATAAGAAGGTCAGAGGGATACAGTAAACCTCAAGTGAAGCATCGGAATCTATAACTAGTGTCACAGGAATGGTTCAAAGCATAGACAGTAAGAAGAGTCAGTCTTCTTGTAGTTAAGTCGGCATTGTGCCTCTTATATTTAATTCCGATGCAATTTCAGTGTTTCATAGTCAATAAGAAAGTCAGAGGCATACAGTAAACCTGAAGTGAAGCATCGGCATCTATAACTAGTGTCACAGGAATGGTTCAAAACATAGACAGTAAGAAGAGTCAGTTTTCTTGTACTTAAGTCGGAATTGTGCCTTTTGTATTTAATTCCGATGCAATTTCTGTGTTTCATCGTCAAAAAGAAGGTCAGAGGGATACAGTGAACCTGAAGTGAAGCATCGGAATCTATAACAAGTGTCACAGTAATGTTTCAAAACATAGACAGTAGGAAGAGTCAGTTTTCTTGTACTTAAATCGGCATTGTGACTTTTATATTTAATACCGATGTAATTTCTGTGTTTCATCGTCAATACGAAGGTCAGAGGGATACAGTAAACCTGAAGTGAAGCATCGGAATCTATAACTAGTGTCACAGGAATGGTTCAAAACATAGAAAGTAAGAAGAGTCAGTTTTCTTGTACTGAAGTCGGCCTTGTGCCTTTTATATTTAATTCCGATGCTATTTCTGTGTTTCATCGTCAATAAGAAGGTCAGAGGGATACAGAAAACTTGAAGTGGAGCATCGGAATCTATAACTAGTGTCACATGAATGGTTCAAAACATAGACAGTAAGAAGAGTAATTTTTTCTTGTACTTAAGTCAGCATTGTGCCTTTTGTATTTAATTCCGATGCAATTTCTGTGATTCATCGTGAATAAGAAGGTCAGAGGTATACAGTAAACCTGAAGTGAAGCATCGGAATCTATAACTAGTGTCACAGGTATGGTTCAAAACATAGACAGTAAGAAGAGCCATTTTTCTTGTAATTAAGTCGGCATTGTGCCTTTTGTATTTATTTCCGATGCAATATCTGTTTTTCATCGTCAATAAGAAGGTCAGAGGCATACAGTAGACCTAAAGTGGAGCATCGGAATCTATAACTTGTGTCACAGGAATGGTTCAAGACATAGACAGTAAGAAGAGTCAGTGTTCTTGTACTTAAGTCAGCATTGTGACTTTTCTATTTAATTCCGATGCAATTTCTGTGTTTCATCGTCAATAAGAACGTCAGAGGGATACAGTAAACCTGAAGTGAAGCATCGGAATCTATGACTAGTGTCACAGGAATGGTTCAAACATAGACAGTAAGAAGAGTCAGTTTTCTTGTACTTAAGTCGGCATTGTGCCTTTTGTATTTCATTCCGATGCAATTTCTGTGTTTCATCGCCAATAAGAAGGTCAGAGGGATACAGTAACCCTGAAGTGAAGCATCGGAATCTATAACTAGTGTCACAGGAATGGTTCAAGACATAGACAGTAAGAAGAGTCAGTTTTCTTGTACTTAAGCCGGAATTGTGATTTTTGTATTTAATTCCGATGCAATTTCTGTGTTTCATCGTCAAAAAGAAGGTCAGAGGGATACAGTGAACCTGAAGTGAGGCATCGGAATTAATAACTAGTATCACAGTAATGGCTCAAATCATAGACAGTAAGAAGAGTCAGTTTTCTTGTACATAAATCGGCATTGTGCCTTTTATATATAATTCCGATGTAATTTCTTTGTTTCATCGTCAATAAGAAGGTCAGAGGGATACAGTAAACCTGAAGTGAAGCATCGGAATCTATAACTAGTGTCACAGGAATGGTTCAAAACTTACACAGTCAGAAGAGTCAGTTTTCTTGTACTTAAGTCGGCATTGTGCCTATTGTATTTAATTCCGATGCAATTTCTGTGTTTCATCGTCAATAAGAACTTCAGAAGGAATCAGTAAACCTGAAGTGAAGCATCGGAAACTATAACTAGTGTCACAGGAATGATTCAAAGCATAGAGAGTAAGAAGAGTCAATTTTCTTGTACTTAAGTCGGCATTGTGCGTATTGTGTTTATTTCCGATGCAATATATGTGTTTCATCGTCAATAAGAAGGTCAGAGGGATACAGTAAACCTGAAGTGAAGCATCGGAATCCATAACTAGTGTCACAGGAATGGTTCAAAACATAGACAGTAAGAAGAGTCAGTTTTCTTGTACTTAAGTCGGCATTGTACCTTTTGTATTTAATTCCGACGCAATTTCTGTGTTTCATCGTCAATAAGAAGGTCAGAGGGAAACAGTAAACCTGAAGTGAAGCATCGGAATCTGTAACTAGTGTCACAGCAATGGTTCAAAGCATAGACAGTAAGAAGAGTCAGTTTTCTTGTACATTAGTCGGCATTGTGCGTTTTATATTTAATTCCGATGCAATTTTTGTGTTTCAACGTGAATAAGAAGGTCAGAATGAAACAGTAAACCTGAAGTGAAGCATCGGAATCTATAACTAGTGTCACAGGAATGGTTCAAATCATAGACATTAAGAAGTGTCCGTTATCTTGTACTGAAGTCGGCATTGTGCCTTTTGTATTTAATTCCGAAGCAATTTCTGTGTTTCATCGTCAGTAAGAAGGTCAGAGGGATACAGCAAACCTTGAGTAAAGCATCGGAACCTATAACGAGTGTCACATGAATGGTTCAAAACATAGACAGTAAGAAGGGTCAGTTGTCTTGTACTTAGGTCGGCATTGTGCGTTTTGTATGTAATTCCGATGCAATTTCTGTGTTTCATCGTCAATAAGGAGGTCAGAGGGATACAGTAAAGCTGAAGTGAAGAATCAGAATCTATTACTAGTGTCACAGGAATGGTTCAAAACATAGACAGTAAGAAGAGTCAGTTTTCTTGTACTTAAGTCGGCATTGTACCTTTTTCATTTAATTCCGACGCAATTTCTGTGTTTCATCGTCAATAAGAAGGTCAGAGGGAAACAGTAAACCTGAAGTGAAGCATCGGAATCTGTAACTAGTGTCACAGCAATGGTTCAAAGCATAGACAGTAAGAAGAGTCAGTTTTCTTGTACATTAGTCGGCATTGTGCGTTTTATATTTAATTCCGATGCAATTTTTGTGTTTCAACGTGAATAAGAAGGTCAGAATGAAACAGTAAACCTGAAGTGAAGCATCGGAATCTATAACTAGTGTCACAGGAATGGTTCAAATCATAGACATTAAGAAGTGTCCGTTATCTTGTACTGAAGTCGGCATTGTGCCTTTTGTATTTAATTCCGAAGCAATTTCTGTGTTTCATCGTCAGTAAGAAGGTCAGAGGGATACAGCAAACCTTGAGTAAAGCATCGGAACCTATAACGAGTGTCACATGAATGGTTCAAAACATAGACAGTAAGAAGGGTCAGTTGTCTTGTACTTAGGTCGGCATTGTGCGTTTTGTATGTAATTCCGATGCAATTTCTGTGTTTCATCGTCAATAAGGAGGTCAGAGGGATACAGTAAAAGCTGAAGTGAAGAATCAGAATCTATTACTAGTGTCACAGGAATGGTTCAAAGCATAGACAGTAAGAAGAGTCAGTTTTCTTGTACTTAAGTCGGCATTGTGCCTTTTCCATTTAATTCCGAATCAATTTCTATGTTTCATTTTCTATAAGAAGGTCGGAGGCATACAGTAAACCTGAAGTGAAGCATCGGAATCTATAACTAGGGTCACAGGAATGGTTCAAAGCATTGACAGTAAGAAGAGTCAGTTACTTAAGTCGGCATTGTGCCTTTTGTATATAATTGCGACGCAATTTCTGTGTTTCATCGTCAATAAGAAGGTCAGAGGGATACAGTAAACCTGAAGTGAAGCATCGGAATCTATAACTAGTGTCACAGGAATGGTTCAAAGCATAGACAGTAAGAAGAGTCAGTTTTCTTGTACTTAAGACGGCAATGTGCGTTTTATATTTAATTCTGATGCAATTTTTGTGTTTCATCGTCAATAAGAAGTTCAGAGGGACACAAGAAAACCCGAAGTGAAGCATCGGAATCTATAACTAGTGTCACAGAAATGGTTCAAATCAAAGACAGTAAGAAGTGTCAGTTATCTTGTACTTAAGTCGGCATTGTGCCTTTTGTATTTAATACCGAAGCAATTTCTGTGTTTCATCGTCAGTAAGGAGGTCAGAGGGATACAGTAAACCTTAAGTAAAGCATCGGAACCTATAACGAGTGTCACAGAGATGGTTCAAACCATAGACAGTAAGAAGAGTCAGTTTTCTTGTACTTAAGTCGGCATCGTGCCTTTTGTATTAATTCCGATGCAATTTCGGTGTTTCATCGTCAATAAGGAGGTCAGAGGGATACAGAAAACCTGAAGTGAAGCATCATAATCTATAACTAGTGTCACAGGAATGGTTCAAAACATAGACAGTAAGAAGGGTCTGTTTTCTTGTACTTAAGTCGGCATTGTGATGTTTTTATTTAATTACGATGCAATTTCTGTGTTTCATCGTCATTAAGAAGGTCAGAGGCATACAGTAAACCTGAAGTGAATCATCGGAATCTATAACAAGTGTCACAGAGATGGTTCAAAACATAGACAGTAAGAAGAGTCAGTTTTCTTGTACTTAAGTCGGCATCGTGCCTTTTGTATTAATTCCGATGCAATTTCGGTGTTTCATCGTCAATAAGAACTTCAGTGGGATACAGTGAACCTGAAATGAAGCATCGGAATCTATAACTAGAGTCACAGGAATGGTTCAAAACATAGACAGTAAGAAGAGTCAGTTTTCTTGTACTTAAGTCGGCATTGTGCCTTTTGTATTCAATTCCGATGAAATTTCTGTGTTTCGTCGTCAATAAGAAGGTCAGAGGGATACAGTAAACCTGAAGTGAATTATCGGAATCTATAACTAGTGTCACATGAATGGTTCAAAACATAGACAGTAAGAAGAGTCAGTTTTCTTGTACTTAAGTCGGCATTGTGCCTTTTCTATTTAATTCCGATGCAATTTCTTGGTTTCATCGTCAATAAGAAGGTCAGAGGCATACAGTAAACCCTGAAGTGAAGCATCGGAATCTATAACAAGTGTCACAGGAATGGTTCAAAACATAGACAGTAAGAAGAGTCAGTTTTCTTGTACTTAAGTCGGCATTGTGCCTTTTGTATTAATTCCAATGCAATTTCGGTGTTTCATCGTCAATAAAAGGTTCAGAGGGATACAGTGAACCTGAAATGAAGCATCGGAATCTATAACTAGTGTCACAGGAATGGTTCAAAACATAGACAGTAAGAAGAGTCAGTTTTCTTGTACTTAAGTTGGCATTGTGCTTTTTGTATTTAATTCCGATGCAATTTCTGTGTTTCATCGTCAATAAGAAGGTCAGAGGGATACAGTTAACCTGAAGTGAAGCATCGGAATCCATAACTAGTGTCACATGAATGGTTCAAAACATAGACAGTAAGAAGAGTCGGTTTTCTTGTACTTAAGTCAGCATTGTGCCTTTTGTATTTAATTCCGAAGCAAATACTGTGTTTCATCGTCACTAAGAAGGTGAGAGGCATACAGCAAACCTGAAGTGAAGCATCGGAATCTATAACTGGTGTCACAGGAATGGTTCAAAACATAGACAGTAAGAGGAGTCAGTTTTCTTGTACTTAAGTCGGCATTGTGCCTTTTGTATTTAATTTCGATGCAATTTTTGTGTTTCATCGTCAATAAGAAGGTCAGAGGGATACAGTAAACCTCAAGTGAAGCATCGGACTCTATAACTAGTGTCACATGAATGGTTCAAAGCATAGACAGTAAGAAGAGTCACTCTTCTTGTAGTTAAGTCGGCATTGTGCCTCTTGTATTTAATTCCGATGCAATTTCAGTGTTTCATAGTCAATAAGAAAGTCAGAGGCATACAGTAAACCTGAAGTGAAGCATCGGCATCTATAACTAGTGCACAGGAATGGTTCAAAACATAGACAGTAAGAAGAGTTAGTTTTCTTGTACTTAAGTCGGAATTGTGCCTTTTGTATTTAATTCCGATGCAATTTCTGTGTTTCATCGTCAAAAGAAGGTCAGAGGGATACAGTGAACCTGAAGTGAAGCATCGGAATCTATAACTAGTGTCACAGTAATGGTTCAAATCATAGACAGTAAGAAGAGTCAGTTTTCTTTTACTTAAATCGGCATTGAGCCTTTTATATTTAATACCGATGTAATTTCTGTGTTTCATCGTCAATAAGAAGGTCAGAGGGATACAGTAAACCTGAAGTGAAGCATCGGAACCTATAACGAGTGTCACATGAATGGTTCAAAACATAGACAGTAAGAAGAGTCCAGTTTTCTTGTACTTAGGTCGGAATTGTGCGTTTTGTATGTAATTCCGATGCAATTTCTGTGTTTCATCGTCAATAAGGAGGTCAGAGGGATACAGTAAACCTGAAGTGACGCATCAGAATCTATAACTAGTGTCACAGGAATGGTTCAAAACATAGACAGTAAGAAGAGTCAGTTTTCTTGTACTTAAGTCGGCATTGTGCATTTTGTATTTAATTCCGATGCTATTTCAGTGTTTCATCATCAATAAGAAGGTCAGAGGGATACAGCAAACCTGAAGTGAAGCATCGGAATCTATAACTAGTGTCACAGGAATGGTTCAAAACATAGACAGTAAGAAGAGTCAGTTTTCTTGTACTTAAGTCGGCAATGTGCCTTTTCTATTTAATTCCGATGCAATTTCTATGTTTCATCGTCTATAAGAAGCTCGGAGGGATACAGTAAACCTGAAGTGAAGCATCGGAATCTGTAACTAGTGTCACAGGAATGGTTCAAAACATTGACAGTAAGAAGAGTCAGTTATCTTGTACTTAAGTCGGCATTGTGCCTTTTGTATTTAATTCCGAAGCAATTTCTGTGTTTCATCGTCAATAAGAAGGTCAGAGGGATACAGTAAACCTGAAGTAAAGCATCGGAATCTATAACGAGTGTCACATGAATGGTTCAAAACATAGACAGTAAGAAGAGTGAGTTTTATTGTACTTAAGTCGGCATTGTGACTTTTGTATTTAATTCCGAAGCAATTTCTGTTTTTCATCGTCAGTAAGAAGGTCAGAGGGATACAGTAAACCTGAAGTAAAGCATCGGAATCTATAACGAGTGTCACATGAATGGTTCAAAACATAGACAGTAAGAAGAGTCAGTTTTCTTGTACTTAAGTCGGCAATGTGCCTTTTCTATTTAATTCCGATGCAATTTCTATGTTTCATCGCCTATAAAATGATCGGAGGGATACAGTAAACCTGAAGTGAAGCATCGGAATCTATAACTAGTGTCACAGGAATGGTTCAAAACATTGACAGTAAGAAGAGTCAGTTATCTTGTACTTAAGTCGGCATTGTGCCTTTTGTATTTAATTCCGTAGCAATTTCTGTGTTTCATCGTCAATACGAAGGTCAGAGGGATACAGTAAACCTAAAGTAAAGCATCGGAATCTATAACGAGTGTCACATGAATGGTTCAAAGCATAGACAGTAAGAAGAGTGAGTTTTATTGAACTTAAGTCGGCATTGTGCGTTTTGTATTTAATTCCGATGCAACTTCGGTGTTTCATCGTCAATAAGAAGGACAGATGGATATAGTGAACCTGAAGTGAAGCATCGGAATCTATAACTAGTGTCACAGGAATGGTTCAAACATAGACAGTAAGAAGTGTCAGTTTTCTTGTACCTAAGTCGGCATTGTGATGTTTGTATTTAATTCCGATGCAATTTATGTGTTTCGTCGTCAATAAGAAGGTCATAGGCATACAGTAAACCCGAAGTGAAGCATCGGAATGTATAACAAGTTTCACAGGAATGGTTCAAAACATAGACAGTAAGAAGAGTCAGTTTTCTTGTACTTAAGTCGGCATTGTTCATTTTGTATTTAATTCCGATGCTATTTCAGTGTTTCATCATCAATAAGAAGGTCAGAGGGATACAGCAAACCTGAAGTGAAGCATCGGAATCTATAACTAGTGTCACAGGAATGGTTCAAAACATAGACAGTAAGAAGAGTCAGTTTTCTTGTACTTAAGTCGGCAATGTGCCTTTTCTATTTAATTCCGATGCAATTTCTATGTTTCATCGTCTATAAGAAGCTCGGAGGGATACAGTAAACCTGAAGTGAAGCATCGGAATCTGTAACTAGTGTCACAGGAATGGTTCAAAACATTGACAGTAAGAAGAGTCAGTTATCTTGTACTTAAGTCGGCACATGTGACGTTTGTATTAAATTCCGATGCAATTTCTGTGTTTCATCGTCAATAAGAAGGTCAGAATCATACAGTAAACCTGAAGTGAAGCATCGGAACCTATAACAAGTGTCACAGGTATGGTTGAAAACATAGACAGTAAGAAGAGTCAGTTTTCTTGTACTTAAGTCGGCATTGTGCATTTTGTATTTAATTCCGATGCAACTTCGGTGTTTCATCGTCAATAAGAAGGACAGATGGATATAGTGAACCTGAAGTAAAGCATCAGAATCTATAACTAGTGTCACAGGAATGGTTCAAAGCATAGACAGTAAGAAGAGTCAGTTTACTTGTACTTAAGTCGGCATTGTGCCTTTTCTATTTAATTAGGAATCAATTTCTATGTTTCATTGTCTATAAGAAGGTCGGAGGCATACAGTAAACCTGAAGTGAAGCATCGGAATCTATAACTAGTGTCACAGGAATGGTTCAAAGCATTGACAGTAAGAAGAGTCAGTTATCATGTACTTAAGTCGGCATTGTGATTTTTGTATTTAATTCCGATGCAATTTCTGTGTTTCATCGTCAAAAAGAAGGTCAGAGGGATACAGCGAACCTGAAGTGAGGCATCGGATTTATAACTAGTATCACAGTAATGGCTCAAAACATAGACAGTAAGAAGAGTCAGTTTTCTTGTACATAAATTGGCATTGTGCCTTTTATATTTAATTCCGATGTAATTTCTTTGTTTCATCGTCAATAAGAAGGTCAGAGGGATACAGTAAACCTGAAGTGAAGCATCGGAATCTATAACTAGTGTCACAGGAATGGTTCAAAACTTACACAGTAAGAAGAGTCAGTTTTCTTGTACTTAAGTCGGCATTGTGCCTTTTGTATTTAATTCCGATGCAATTTCTGTGTTTCATCGACAATAAGGAGGTCAGAGGCACACAGTAAACCTGAAGTGAAGCATCAGAATCTATAACTAGTGTCAGAGGAATGGTTCAAACATAGACAGTAAGAAGTGTCAGTTTTCTTGTACCTAAGTCGGCATTGTGATGTTTGTATTTAATTCCGATGCAATTTCTGTGTTTCGTCGTCAATAAGAAGGTCAGAGGCATACAGTAAACCTGAAGTGAAGCATCGGAATCTATAACAAGTGTCACAGGAATGGTTCAAAACATAGACAGTAAGAAGAGTCAGTTTTCTTGTACCTAAGTCGGCATTGTGATGTTTGCATTTAATTCCGATGCAATTTCTGTGTTTCATCGTCAATAAGAAGGTCAGAGGCATACAGTAAACCTGAAGTGAAGCATCGGAATCTATAACTAGTGTCACAGGAATGGTTCAAAACATAGACAGTAAGAAGAGTCAGTTTTCTTGTACTTAAGTCGGCATTGTGCCTTTTGTATTAATTCCGATGCAATTTCTGTGTTTCATCGTCAATAAGAAGGTCAGAGGGATACAGTAAACCTGAAGTGAAGCATCGGAATCCATAACTAGTGTCACATGAATGGTTCAAAACATAGACAGTAAGAAGAGTCATTTTTCTTGTACTTAAGTCAGCATTGTGCCTTTTGTATTTAATTCCGAAGCAAATACTGTGTTTCATCGTCACTAAGAAGGTCAGAGGCATACAGTAAACCTGAAGTGAAGCATCGGAATCTATAACTGGTGTCACAGGAATGGTTCAAAACATAGACAGTAAGAGGAGTCAGTTTTCTTGTACTTAAGTGGGCATTGTGCCTTTTGTATTTAATTCCGATGCAATTTTTGAGTTCCATCGTCAATAAGAAGGTCAGAGGGATACAGTAAACCTCAAGTGAAGCATCGGAATCTATAACTAGTGTCACAGGAATGGTTCAAAGCATAGACAGTAAGAAGAGTCAGTCTTCTTGTAGTTAAGTCGGCATTGTGCCTCTTATATTTAATTCCGATGCAATTTCAGTGTTTCATAGTCAATAAGAAAGTCAGAGGCATACAGTAAACCTGAAGTGAAGCATCGGCATCTATAACTAGTGTCACAGGAATGGTTCAAAACATAGACAGTAAGAAGAGTCAGTTTTCTTGTACTTAAGTCGGAATTGTGCCTTTTGTATTTAATTCCGATGCAATATCTGTGTTTCATCGTCAAAAAGAAGGTCAGAGGGATACAGTGAACCTGAAGTGAAGCATCGGAATATATAACAAGTGTCACAGTAATGTTTCAAAACATAGACAGTAAGAAGAGTCAGTTTTCTTGTACTTAAATCGGCATTGTGACTTTTATATTTAATACCGATGTAATTTCTGTGTTTCATCGTCAATAAGAAGGTCAGAGGGATAAAGTAAACCTGAAGTGAAGCATCGGAATCTATAACTAGTGTCACAGGAATGGTTCAAAACATAGAAAGTAAGAAGAGTCAGTTTTCTTGTACTGAAGTCGGCCTTGTGCCTTTTATATTTAATTCCGATGCTATTTCTGTGTTTCATCGTCAATAAGAAGGTCAGAGGGATACAGAAAACTTGAAGTGGAGCATCGGAATCTATAACTAGTGTCACATGAATGGTTCAAAACATAGACAGTAAGAAGAGTAATTTTTCTTGTACTTAAGTCAGCATTGTGCCTTTTGTATTTAATTCCGATGCAATTTCTGTGATTCATCGTGAATAAGAAGGTCAGAGGTATACAGTAAACCTGAAGTGAAGCATCGGAATCTATAACTAGTGTCACAGGTATGGTTCAAAACATAGACAGTAAGAAGAGCCATTTTTCTTGTAATGAAGTCGGCATTGTGCCTTTTGTATTTATTTCCGATGCAATATCTGTTTTTCATCGTCAATAAGAAGGTCAGAGGCATACAGTAGACCTAAAGTGGAGCATCGGAATCTATAACTTGTGTCACAGGAATGGTTCAAGACATAGACAGTAAGAAGAGTCAGTGTTCTTGTACTTAAGTCAGCATTGTGACTTTTCTATTTAATTCCGATGCAATTTCTGTGTTTCATCGTCAATAAGAACGTCAGAGGGATACAGTAAACCTGAAGTGAAGCATCGGAATCTATGACTAGTGTCACAGGAATGGTTCAAACATAGACAGTAAGAAGAGTCAGTTTTCTTGTACTTAAGTCGGCATTGTGCATTTTGTATTTAATTCCGATGCAATTTCTGTGTTTCATCGCCAATAAGAAGGTCAGAGGGATACAGTAACCCTGAAGTGAAGCATCGGAATCTATAACTAGTGTCACAGGAATGGTTCAAAACATAGACTGTAAGAAGAGTCAGTTTTCTTGTACTTAAGTCGGAATTGTGATTTTTGTATTTAATTCCGATGCAATTTCTGTGTTTCATCGTCAAAAAGAAGGTCAGAGGGATACAGTGAACCTGAAGTGAGGCATCGGAATTAATAACTAGTATCACAGTAATGGCTCAAATCATAGACAGTAAGAAGAGTCAGTTTTCTTGTACATAAATCGGCATTGTGCCTTTTATATATAATTCCGATGTAATTTCTTTGTTTCATCGTCAATAAGAAGGTCAGAGGGATACAGTAAACCTGAAGTGAAGCATCGGAATCTATAAATAGTGTCACAGGAATGGTTCAAAACTTACACAGTCAGAAGAGTCAGTTTTCTTGTACTTAAGTCGGCATTGTGCCTATTGTATTTAATTCCGATGCAATTTCTGTGTTTCATCGTCAATAAGAACTTCAGAAGGAATCAGTAAACCTGAAGTGAAGCATCGGAAACTATAACTAGTGTCACAGGAATGATTCAAAGCATAGAGAGTAAGAAGAGTCAATTTTCTTGTACTTAGTCGGCATTGTGCGTATTGTGTTTAATTCCGATGCAATATATGTGTTTCATCGTCAATAAGAAGGTCAGAGGGATACAGTAAACCTGAAGTGAAGCATCGGAATCCATAATTAGTGTCACAGGAATGGTTCAAAACATAGACAGTAAGAAGAGTCAGTTTTCTTGTACTTAAGTCGGCATTGTACCTTTTGTATTTAATTCCGACGCAATTTCTGTGTTTCATCGTCAATAAGAAGGTCAGAGGGAAACAGTAAACCTGAAGTGAAGCATCGGAATCTGTAACTAGTGTCACAGCAATGGTTCAAAGCATAGACAGTAAGAAGAGTCAGTTTTCTTGTACATTAGTCGGCATTGTGCGTTTTATATTTAATTCCGATGCAATTTTTGTGTTTCAACGTGAATAAGAAGGTCAGAATGAAACAGTAAACCTGAAGTGAAGCATCGGAATCTATAACTAGTGTCACAGGAATGGTTCAAATCATAGACATTAAGAAGTGTCCGTTATCTTGTACTGAAGTCGGCATTGTGCCTTTTGTATTTAATTCCGAAGCAATTTCTGTGTTTCATCGTCAGTAAGAAGGTCAGAGGGATACAGCAAACCTTGAGTAAAGCATCGGAACCTATAACGAGTGTCACATGAATGGTTCAAAACATAGACAGTAAGAAGGGTCAGTTGTCTTGTACTTAGGTCGGCATTGTGCGTTTTGTATGTAATTCCGATGCAATTTCTGTGTTTCATCGTCAATAAGGAGGTCAGAGGGATACAGTAAAGCTGAAGTGAAGAATCAGAATCTATAACTAGTGTCAGAGGAATGGTTCAAAACATAGACAGTAAGAAGAGTCAGTTTTCTTGTACTTAAGTCGGCATTGTGACGTTTGTATTAAATTCCGATGCAATTTCTGTGTTTCATCGTCAATAAGAAGGTCAGAGGCATACAGTAAACCTGAAGTGATGCATCGGAACCTATAACAAGTGTCACAGGTATGGTTCAAAACATAGACAGTAAGAAGAGTCAGTTTTCTTGTACTTAAGTCGGCATTGTGCCTTTTCCATTTAATTCCGAATCAATTTCTATGTTTCATTTTCTATAAGAAGGTCGGAGGCATACAGTAAACCTGAAGTGAAGCATCGGAATCTATAACTAGTGTCACAGGAATGGTTCAAAGCATTGACAGTAAGAAGAGTCAGTTACTTAAGTCGGCATTGTGCCTTTTGTATTTAATTGCGAAGCAATTTCTGTGTTTCATCGTCAATAAGAATGGTCAGAGGGATACAGTAAACCTGAAGTGAAGCATCGGAATCTATAACTAGTGTCACAGGAATGGTTCAAAGCATAGACAGTAAGAAGAGTCAGTTTTCTTGTACTTAAGACGGCAATGTGCGTTTTATATTTAATTCTGATGCAATTTTTGTGTTTCATCGTCAATAAGAAGTTCAGAGGGACACAAGAAAACCCGAAGTGAAGCATCGGAATCTATAACTAGTGTCACAGAAATGGTTCAAATCAAAGACAGTAAGAAGTGTCAGTTATCTTGTACTTAAGTCGGCATTGTGCCTTTTGTATTTAATACCGAAGCAATTTCTGTGTTTCATCGTCAGTAAGGAGGTCAGAGGGATACAGTAAACCTTAAGTAAAGCATCGGAACCTATAACGAGTGTCACATGAATGGTTCAAAGCATAGACAGTAAGAAGAGTCAGTTATCTTGTACTTAGGTCGGCATTGTGCCTTTTGTATTTAAATCCGATGCAATTTCTGTGTTTCATCGTCAATAAGGAGGTCAGAGGGATACAGTAAACCTGAAGTGAAGCATCATAATCTATAACTAGTGTCACAGGAATGGTTCAAAACATAGACAGTAAGAAGGGTCTGTTTTCTTGTACTTAAGTCGGCATTGTGATGTTTTTATTTAATTACGATGCAATTTCTGTGTTTCATCGTCATTAAGAAGGTCAGAGGCATACAGTAAACCTGAAGTGAATCATCGGAATCTATAACAAGTGTCACAGAGATGGTTCAAAACATAGACAGTAAGAAGAGTCAGTTTTCCTGTACTTAAGTCGGCATCGTGCCTTTTGTATTAATTCCGATGCAATTTCGGTGTTTCATCGTCAATAAGAACTTCAGTGGGATACAGTGAACCTGAAATGAAGCATCGGAATCTATAACTAGAGTCACAGGAATGGTTCAAAACATATACAGTAAGAAGAGTCATTTTTCTTGTACTTAAGTCGGC